>NC_061862.1:158182164-158452164 GCF_907164915.1 Impatiens glandulifera | reverse complement strand
ACCTGAAACTCTAATCAATGTATGTGAATTAGGGAAATGTGTCTATGGAACATGAGCTTAAAAGTTTGTTTCATAGAGATGAAATGGGGCGACAATAAGACGTGCAGGCAGATTTTTTTTAGATTTTTTTGAAAAAGGTCCTTCTATACCGATTGGTTATATTCCAATCGTTATTACTTTATACCGATTGGTTAAAATACCAATTGGTGTTATCCTATACCGATTAGTTAAAGTTCAATCGGCATGTCTTGAATTTGTAATACCGAGAGAGCTTTTACCGAATGGTGCCGATCGGAGTACATCAAATCGGGATTACCCAATACTGATTTATAATAAAGGTATTATCGATCGGTTTATCAATCGGTTAACACATATTTTCACTTGTGGATCCAACTGATTGGGTTTGTTGTACTAAACTTTGGTCTTATTCAGAAGTCTAGAATGCTATAATATTTTGGTTTTAAAATCATTTTAAGAATTTTGGGGTGTTTAAATAGAAATTAATTAATCATACAAATGAATATGAATGGACTAATTTTGAAAAATGTTTTTTAAATTTAATTATTCAAACATAAAGAGTATATAATCCTTTATAGAATATAGATGTAATATTTTTGTGCCTACAGGTTTTTTTAAAGGGTAAGAGTAGATTTTTCAAATGATTATATAATCTAGAAATTATTTGAAATAAACTTTATCCATGAAATAAATTTTATACAAAAATTTATTTTTAAAGTTGAAGTCATGATCATATATTTAGTAGGTTTAGTGCAAATTTTGGGTCAATGTGACTAGAGCTCAAAGTTTAAAAAACAGAAAATTAATTATTTTGATTTTAAAAGTTTGGGATATAAATTACACGCAAACATATGTTCAGGAGTATATTCAAGAATTCTTAAAGGATTAGAAGAAATCTAAGTTTACCCATGAAAATAAACTTAGAGAATTTTTAATATGAAGTTCACATTTTTTATTTTCCAAAATTCATAAAAAAATAAATATGAAGTTTATTAAAAAATTATGTTAAGTTATTAATATATATATATATACTTAAATTTTATAAAATAAAATTAATTAAATATATTTTGATAAATTGATTTATTACTTGTTTTAAAAATGTAATCAAAATGTGCAAAATCTATGTTTTTATATAGAACATGAGTCTCACAACTTAAGGTTTTTTTTTATGGGATTTGAGATGTCTATACACTTTATTTATATAAAAAAAAATGAAAAAAATATATTCTTTTAAATTTGTACAAAATATTAGAATATTCACTTCCATTCTTTTAATATTTAAATACTTTGTTAAACAAAGTTATCACGTCGGAAATTTACCACGAATTTTCCCATGTCATATATTTTATATGCTATACATTTTTTGTCATAAAATTTTATTAATATGACGGATTTTCTACGGAAATTTCCCTATTATTAGTTTAGTGAGGGTTGACTACATGAGTAAATATATTTGTTTATTTGCGATAAAATTTTCTTTATTTATCAATATTTGTGATGAGGTTTTCTTCATTCATCAATATTTGTGACGACTGACCAGGATACTCCGTTTCGTTTGAGGAGAAATATTAAAGACTTGCAATATCATCGTAAGGTTTAAGAATATTAAAATATTAATGTCAATCACTCGTCTCTATAAAAGACTTTTAGGTAATCCCAATACTATTTTTTAGTATGTAAATAAATATCAATCATTGTTATTGAATCTATTTTTTTTAGAGTTTGTCATCTCTTTTATTGTGGTATCCTATTATAATAGGTTGTTCAAAAGATCCCCTACTATCTATTTTCTTCATTTAAATTACTCTACCATTATTTTATTTATAAATATTATACATACTCACAAAACACAAATTCCGAGTGAATCATTTATTTACTATTTATCAATACAATTATAAAGTTTAAATTTACTACCATATTAATCATTTTTATTCAACCAAAAACATCTAATTCCTAGCTACTACCCTCCAACGTCTTCTTTGGGTCTAAAAAGAAATTAATAGTCTCAGCTGATCATATTGTCAAGTATATTTTCTGTGTATATAATTGTGTTTCAAGAATAACGAGCATATAAGTATAATATTTATTGTAGGGCAAGGTGAGCGATGGCCTGGAAGATACGAGATTCGAATTCACAAGAAACTTCGTGTTCATTTCATATGTTAAAAAAAAATTACGTTTAAAAGGGCGAGAAGTCATTTAACACATTAATTGAAACATAATCTTGTAGCTAACAAAGGAGATTCGGCCCAAAAACAACTTTGGCCAATTTAATTTTTGTGATAAGTTGCTTACATGTAAAGTCCACAGGAGTTTTGAAACAAACATGAATTTTGCATACCTCATTATTTCACACTTTTATCCCTCCATTAAGATTCCCTCAAAACATTTTAGCACTTTCAAATTTTACTTCAATTGGATATCTGGCCATTTACATTATAATTCATTAACTTTAGGTTTTGCTCTTGGCTCACGCTCATTCAAACATTAATTCATTTGTATGTATTCAAACAAATTTAAGAAAAATTATATTTTCATGAATTAATTAATGGTAAAAAACATTGGAATGATGAATACTTTTATACCCTCCAATCTTGAGCAATTCCGAGTACAAATCCACATTTTGTCACACTCAATTCCTTATAAGAAAATAAAATTCAATTTCATTACCGAAATATTCAATCATATGCACATATTTTTATATGCACATATTTCCATTTAAGACGTAAAAAATGAACGAGTAAGAAAACTTTAGACATATTTATATTTTATAGTTGTAATACATATTTTAAAATTATTTATCTATGATGAATACGAATTCTACCGAAAATATGTCAATAAACAGAGATTAAGAATGCAGAATTTGCTAGGATAATAACACTGTAATGAGAATATGTATAGTAGCATTTCTAATTTTGAGGTATTTTCCTTTTCTGTTTCAAGAAACTAGAATGAGAAATACTAATACGGTGCCTTAACATTTGTTTTGGAATATATTAATCAAATTAGGGAATGTCCTTCCATCCTTAATACCATTAGCCATTCCCTCCTTAATACCATTAGCCCTTTTCCTTTATATATGTTTTAATTAAGCCCATTATAATTTTCTAAACTTCAATTATAGATAATAATAATAATAATAATAATAATAATAATAGAAACTAATCACTATATTCAAACAGCCCTGTGAATTATGTCTAATAATTCAAATTTCATGGGTTCATATATAATCTAAACTTATATTCAAGAAAGGGGACAAGATGAATCATCATTTATGCATGAAAAATATCACCTTCAACATTAAATGCAAACACAATTATTTCAAATAAGAAAGAAACTAAGTGGTAGAAAATACCCTTGAGTAGATTCATTTCCGCATAGAGTGGAAAAAAGTAGCCGTTAGATCGACTTCGTGATTATGGAGAAAGACAAGCGGGCATGTTTCCATGTTTCCATGTTTCCATGTTTCCATGTTTCCAAGTTTCTAGGTGATAATAATAGTAAATCAGTTCCATCCATTGCCACAAAGACTTTGGAGATCTAACAAGGACTTTCCATTGACATATTATTTGGGTGGGTTGCTATTTGAGATCAGTTCCGAAACATTAAAAATATCCTTAATTAAATTTTAACTTATAAGAGAAATAACTACTGATTCAATGAGTATCAAACTAGAAAAGCCTAAAATAATTATGATGTGTAAATAAATGGGCACGATATTCGAATATTTCGGGATTTGCAATTGATCGAAGTCAAGGATCCAGTTTGTCCTAGTCCAACAAAATGTGAAAGTCCAAAATGATTTTTGAGTGTAAAATAATGAGGTATGATATATTCATGTTCTATTACCACACAAAGTCCAAACATGCAAGCAATTATTTTATCACATAAAAAATAACAAAAATTAAATAGGCTCAAGAAGTTCTGGGCGAAACTCCTTTGCTAGCTACAAACTGTCTTTCCATCAACGTGGCCCAGTGACTTTTCGCAGGTCATAAGTAACGACGAACAAAAAATACTACGTTGAGATCCTATATAGGGAGGTAACACATGCTGACTTTGATTTCACGTCTTTATTAAAACGTTTATTGTGCAGACCGTAAAGTGAACAAGTATCGAAATTTTTATTCCTTAAACAATTCTTGGAATTAGAATATACCTAAACACCTTGTTTAGGACTAATTAGGCAAGTTATGTTTCGAGGTTAATACTAGAGTAAATGTCTTGATAACCATTTTTTAAGTATTTTAATGTTGATCCAAGATTCACATTCCCAAGAATCTCGCGTTCATTTCACACGTTAGAAAAAAAAAAGTTACGTTTAAACCCGCGAGAAGTTGATTGGTGAGCACAATGTTGTAGCTTGGTCAATTTAATTTTTGTGATAAAATTACTTACATTAAAATCCTAGGACTTTTGAAACCAACATGAATTTTGCATACCTCATTATTTTACACTTTTGTTCCTCCATTAAGATTCCCTCAAATATATATATAGTTTTAAAAGCTCAAGTACTTTTACTATTTTACTTCTTTTTTTTATTTAGAAAATACGTATCAAACTTAATTCAACTATCAATTTAATTTGAAATGCTTTTAGTATGATATTTTTATTTTATTATTTAAATATTATCATTAAATTAAAGATAAAATTAATAATAATACTAATAATAAAACATTCAATTAAAAATGTATTTCAATAAAAAAATATTAACTAACAAACTTCATAAATATACATAATTTCACAAAATAAAAGAAACAAGTGATCCCAAAATCTCGAGATTTAAATAGTAAGGCTGAAGCTTGATTTGTCAACTTCAAAATGTAGGTTTTAGAAGCTGAAGAACATTAGTATACACATTTCTCTTGATTTGCATATAGTATCTTCTTAAAATACCAGAACACCATATACATTTTTTTATGGCTAAGTTAAAATATAGGGAAGACTGTAGCCACCGTTTCATGAATGTGACTGTTCATCATCTGTTTGCTTTAGGACAGAGTGAATCAACAAATACGAGCTCATAATTTGCCTAATTTCATTGTGTCCAATTTACTAATTTGAGATATAAAGTAAAAGAATCATATCATATAAATACGTCCTTCTTAAAGCGTATAAACAACTTGTTATGCATATATTTAATTTTTTTAACAAACGTGAGACAAGATATGAAGAATAGGAAGACAGTTAACCGTAATCATTCAATTGTGATGATGTGATAAGTATTAAGACCTCGAACATGGGATTGGAATTGCCTGTAAACACCCGATTGGAGAGTTCAAAATGTTACAACGTATGAAAGAAAAACCTATATACATGTGAGTGTGCTTGTAAGTTGTAATTTGTATGGAGAGTACAGCAACTCACTCATAAAGATGGTTCAATCAAATATAAAGAAGTATCTACAATAAAAAAACAGTGACCTAAATAAGTCAAATATATACCATAATTCATCCTTAAAACAAAGAAGTATAACCATTCTTCACTCATAAAGATGGTTCAATCATCTAGTGCAGCGATATACAACCTAGCATCAAAATCCAACTGAAAATAAATGAGAAATCCAAAACACTACAACAAGGGGCAAATCTATGAGCCAGACATCTAGAATAAAACCAACCTAAATAAGTCGCATATAAGCTTATATCAAAGGTTCTACTAATTGATATGTTTCTACAAATAATTGAAATTCAATTTATTGATCTATATCTTCAATTTTTGGAAACTTTTATTGAAGTACACATCATTATTTTCTAGTAAGTAGCCTCAACAATCATCACCCTACAAGTATGCAAAATTGCATTCATGTAGATCCGTTAAAAACCATTTAAAGTATTAAGAATTATATTTACTTAGATAATTAAAGATGTCAATAAACAATCAATTCCACAAATAGTAGGAGACCAGAACATCATGCACTTAAAAATGATAGAGTTCAATAGTTCAAGTCAAAAGAAGTGATGCAAAAGGAAAAGAGGTTCAGGCTAATGGTATAGAGCAGTTCCAAATCTATAGATGTTTGACATCAATAACATAATAGTATACCTAAACTTCCATTCTAGGACATGAAAGTTCACCAAAATTAGTAAAAATCTGCATTGTATTTAACCAAAATTATTAAAAATCCGCATTGTATTTAAACAAGAACATAACTTAACTCATGTTCAATGTCAACAAATACATAGCACTACTTTAGGGTTTGTAAATAGTACATGCAAGACTAAAAACATTACCTCCAAATGATGTACATGAGAAAGCGATAAAGAAAAGAAAGTGAGGAAGATAATACTATTTATATTGGGTGAAATTAGAATCCAATCAGGCTTCTAAGCACCAATTAACTATAATCAAAATTTTGGCCAAGTTACATTCCTCTAGGTATAAGGACCAACGAAGCTACGTAATAAATTGTTTAGCAATGTAAATGTAAAGAAGACAAACATAATCAATGCAATTTAAGTATGCATTCAGAGATAGGCATGTAAATAAGTCGGGAAGAAGAATCACATATCTTGCGTATTTTTACTAGAACTGTGAAAATGGAGCTGAAGTATACAAATGAGTTGTATTGTTAAACGCATATCTGAAAGAGATAAAGAAAAATTAAGCTTGACATGCAAATTCCAGAGAGATAGAGATAAATAAGAAAATGAGATAAAGAAGAAAATCTAGAATTTGGGTAACAGAAAGGAGTGGTAGAATTTAGGCAGTTTCACATAAAAAAAAATAATTGGGCTGATGTGCGTTAATATTTACTGAGAAAGAAAAATAAAATTGGGCTTAGAGTAGTTTTATATTGAAGAGAATTGGGCTTGAGAGGGGTTATTAATTTAAAAAAGTTTACAAGTTAAATTTTTATTCTTACATTTAATTTAATATTTAATTTATTTTTAGTTTATATTATTTTTTATTTTTAATTTAATTAAATTTAAATAAAAAATTAATTAAAAGATAGATGTTAAAAAAAAATTAATGTTATAAAATTTTAATAATTATATTATAAAATATTAATAATTATATTTTAGTGTTAATAAAATTTTATGTGAAATTTAATTTTTAAAATTTGAAACATTGAAATAAAATATTCATAAAATTAAAATATAAAACATAAAAAATATTAAATTTTAGTTTAGTTAAAATAAGGTTGTCAACTATGTTTTGAAAAAAAAAATAATTCTTTTCATTTTTATCAACGCTTAATATGAGTTGCTATAAGGGTGGTTGAAAATATATTTTGTTATAGTGTATTGTGATGACTGCTATATACATTATAGTTATTGTTTCAAATATTATTATTTTTTATTAAAACAATTAAATGGCTCTTGGCCGTGAAGGATCCTCTCCTACCAAATTAATCTGCTACACATGTTGCCTCTCATTATGGCCATATTGCCCTTCTCATTATAGTTATATGTCACTATTTCATTTATTTACCATATTGTCCTTCTCTTTGTGAGAGGCAACACACCAGGTTAATTTGGTAGCAGAGGATCTAAAATGCTATTAGCCTTTACCTATAGAGTGACATAAATAGATCATCATGGCCATATCATAAACTATGTAAGCAACCACAAGTTTTTAATAACCAATTAATAACTTCAAGTTCAAACTTAGGCTTGTTTGATATTGGATTTTTTTAGGTTATAAAACATAAGTTTAAGGTTGAGAAAATTACCGATATTTACATTATTATCAAAAACAACACTGTAGCACAAAATATAGATTTTTGGGTATACAAAAAATCAGAACATATAATTCATATTCATTAACTTATTAAAGTTTTGAACCGACTTAGAATATAATCGGTTTAAAATAAATTGAATTATAAGAATTGTGTATAATTAAAAAATTATATTACGCACACTTGTGGATTTATCACACAATTTTAAGTTGTTTTAAAATTAAAAAAAAAATTTGTACACTATTCAATACAGTTAAAAGTTTCAAATAAAATTTTGAAAGAATTTACTTGTTCAATTTAGATAAACTCTTAAATTAAAACTTATTTTATAAAATTTTAAGTTATTTAGATTAATATTGATAAAATCGTAAAATTGAATTATAGATTAAAACAAAATTATTATTTATTAAATTAATTTTATAAGTTAAACTTATTTTTATTGTCATTTATTTATTATCATATCTTTTATATATATATATATATATATATATATATATATATATATATATTTTAATGAATCTATTATTATTATTTGAAATAAACTTCCAATTCCACTTGGTTTATAATTAGATTTTCTTTCTTTTTAAAAATTTAGTTTGTTTAGTTTGAAGAGACTTAACAGACTTTGAAAATCTTTCAAATCTTGTAAAAGCAAAATCTTAAATCTTTTGTCTATTGACTCTATTGTATTAAATGGTTTATTTGAACAAACAATACAAATAAAGCAAGTCAAAAATATCATGTAAAACACATCGAGATGATTATTAATTCAAACCCAAAAAAAATAATTTTTAATGTAGAAAGTTAGAATGAGATTCCACAATATTATTTTAAGTAATCGTGATACTCTATTGTCATGTGATTTTCATTTATATCTTTGGGAATACTTTACTTTACTCCATGACCGACATAAACAATCTTGGTCCCTCTATGATCTCGTCAAGAGGGTAAATATTTGCTAGACCAGTTTAAGTTGGGCTTTGTCCAAGATCCATTTTTTTGGCAAATTTGAAATTTATTCTTTATATGGTTTTCAATTTTCAACCTCACAATTTGAAATATATGTCTCTTTGTACTAGAGAATCAATGGAAAATCCTTGTTAGATCTCCAAAGTATTTTTTAGTAAGAAACTCTTGAGTTACAAATAAATGTTAAGTCAATTTATACGCTCTCTGGTCGGATAATATTTTTTATTAGAAATCGAACTTACATATTTTTTTTAACTAGTTATAAAAAATAATGTTTAAAGAAGTTAGGAGGGAGCATCTAGACGTAGGTTCATGACGGTCGGATATTATACTAGTGTCCTTCATGAAAAATCGAATGCGGCTACAATTTCATCCTAATTTTATTCAATAGTTTTAGTGGGCCCAACTAATTGCAATAATTGGCCCGTTGGGCCTTGTACTAAATAATAACCCGTGACAAAATCCCTCATACAGGAGACATCATGATTTTAATGTTATTGTGCATCTAATTATTGATTTATTTTGCTCAATGTTGTAATTATATATATATATATATATATTTTTATTTTTAAAATATATATATATATATATATATATATAATCTTGCCTTTAAATTTATATCTGAATGAATTATTTTCTTCCTCTTCAATGTATATAAGGACTCTTTCCCTATAGAGTAAACTGATTTAATCTCATTTTTGGTAGCCTCATAATATATTAAACATAATGCAAACAATAAAAGAAAAATAAGAATAAAATAGGAAGTAATTAATTAAGCTATAATCTTATTCTTTGATTAAATATACTAAAAAACATCACCAACTTTGTATTTTGGTAAAGTGTTGATTGTCGTAGCCTACATAAAAACCATCTCCATTCACCACCCAATAACATCTATAGAGTTGGATAGCATCTGGAACTAGACATAATTGTGCTATATGATTATCATATACGTTAAAAATTGATTGTTTTGACAACCAATAAAAATGACAAAAGTAGAGTGTAGTAAGCCAAATATTTTCATGGAATTTCCAGGAGGTCTGAACTCCTCGGGTAACCATTTTTAGGCCGAGGTCGTGACCCCCTTCCTGACATCTGAACAAAAGTATATCTGTCACATTACTGATGATATAGATCTCTCCTTCTGCAGTAAACGAAATTCCATTTATCACATTCTTGTAATGGGAGGTCTCGCTAGAAGAAAATGCAAAGAGATGAAAGATGGTAAGAAATAGTACAATAAACTTGAACTCCATAGCAACTAAGATTTTGAACGGAAAAAAGTTTATGGCTCTCAACTTAAACCTTACTATTCAATTTTGCATCATATAAATATTACAACCTTATGAATAGTTCGTTTAAAAATAGACAACGTAAATAGTAATACATTTTCTAAAAACACAAGATGAAGTGAATCTATATATATTAATGATAGATATCAAATAAGATTTTGTAAATATTATATTCTTAATTAGAATTTACTATTATTTAAATACCTTTTATAATTTTGATCATATATATCTAGATATATAGATAGATATCTAGATATATATCTAAATATATAGATATATGTGAAAGTTTTACAGTGAATGTGTAGCTAATTGACTAACATGGACATGAGGATGATTAAGTATAATTTTAAATGTTTATTTATCTCTCTCATATTAATTAATAAGTTATTTTTTTATTTTAATAATAATTTATTTTTTATTTCTTCAATTTTTATTAATAATTTATTTTAAATATTAATTAAGAAATAACAAATCAAATAAAAAATAACAAAATATATATTTTTAAATATATATTATATTTGATAAATATATATTTAAGTAATTTTTTTTAAAATTAATTATTTCTCTTCCCTTCTAATTTTTTTTTTAATATTTTATTTTCTTATAAGATATATTATAAATTCAATTAATGAACTCAAAATGTTATATATTATATTAGTTCTCTTAATAGTTGATAGTTTGAGTTATATTTATTTTGAATATTAATATGTATAATTTTAGTTAGATCATTCTTGCTCTTGACCAATTCTTATTTTTCATATTAAAATTTATTTTAAAAATAAATTATTAACATAAATATATATATATATATATATATATTAATAGAGGAGAGAAATAATTAATTAAAAGATTAAGAATTTTCATATTTATTTTTATATTCTAAATTTATTTTAAATAAATAAGTTAAATAATAAAATATATCAACATATATATATATAAACAAATAAATTATTAATGAAGTCAACAGAAAAATTATTAATGAATATGAAAGATAAATAAACATTTAAAATTATACTTAGTTATCCACCTTATTTATATATATATATATATATATATATATATATATATATATATATATATATATATATATATATATGCAAATGTAGATAGACTCTACCAAGTTTGTAAATAAATTAATAGAAATCCATCAAAACTAAAATCAAATTTCTATTAATTTAAAATAATATATATATATATATATATATATATATATATAATATAATACTTAAAACATCCAAATTAAAATAAAGGTTTAAAACCCTTATTAAAATCACATAGTAGTACCGTTACATTGGAGAAGACAAAGGTTTGAAACCCTTGACACAACTTCATGTTATTAATTTTTAAAAATATAAGATAGTTGACAAATACAAAATTTAACATTAGATTTGTATATTTCTAATTTTAAGTAATGATACAAATGTTTAATTAAAAATATGTGAGAATAGATTCAAAGGGATGATAAAAGAACATACATGATTATGGGTTAGATGGAATAATCTTGTTTCTAGGATAGGAGCTTCGACCCAAGAACAAGTCAGGACTTTTTAAACGAAAATAGAATTTTGCATAAGTCATTATTTTACAATTTTATCCCTCCGTTAGGATTCAATCCCCACGCCATTTTGGACTTTTACATTTTTCTTTTCTCGCATCAGGACTAACTAAATTCTGACTTCAATTGCATATCTCGTTAACTTACAGGCCATTTAAGTAATAATTCATCAAGTTCACTTTTTTCTTATCTTACCCTAAACTAAATATTATATTTACCCTCATGAAATGCAATTATATATATGCATAAATGTTAAAATTTTGAAGAGGATGATGTAAACTGAAAATTATATTATACAAGTTGTTCTCAAAACAGTTACATAGGAGTTTAACAACAAACTAAACTACAATTAATAAAACTAACAAGTATTACAACTAATTAATAGTTTATTAAACTGTTATTACCATTTTAAAATTCTCCTTTCGAGGAGAAACGTAGTAGAAACAAAGTTTCAACTTGACAAAACAAGTCGATGAAACATCGATCTACGATCAAGCAGCCATTGCCTACAACAATTATCAAATTCTTATAATATCTTGAATGGATCTGGTGTTGTTAAGCCTTAGTTCAATAAATGTTTTGAATCGCTATGACTATTTAAACATGTTGGACAACTATCTTGGTCATGTTTGATTAAAATCAAAATTTTCAAATAAAATGAAAATTTTGATGTTCTTAAATTGATCAAAAGAAACAACTAGTATTCTTGTTTTGGTATCAATCAAGTATACGATGATATATGGAAGTTATTGAATAGCTCATTTCACTTCAAAACAACTTTAAAATCAAAAACCCAAATTTGATAACAAACTGTTTTGAACAAATTGATTATCAAACAGGTCGATAGATACATGGAGATAATGATCAACATGTTCCTAGGAGTTTTGTGAAACTACTCAAGCTCTTAGATCAAATAATTAGAGATTAAAAAATGAATTTTAAAAATTGAATCCTCATGTTCTTGAGGACCGAGTCCCATGAGCCTAGCACCGAGAGATCCGATCGAGGATCCTCGGTCTGGATCGAGACTAACGAGATCTAAGACCAATGTTCTTGAGTTAAGAACGAGACCTAAGACTAAGCCTCCTAGACCTATGACCGAGAGGTTTCTACACCTCGACCAAGTAACCAAACCCTAGGACCGAGCCTCCTAGACCTAGGATCGAAAGGTTTCTACACCTCGACCAAGGTTGTCAAAATCGAGAGTTTGCATAGAATCGTTAGCCAGTTGTAAACTCATAAAATTTAGAGTTTACGTGAAATCGTAAGAGTTTAATTTGAAAAATAATAGTTATATATTATTATTATTATTTATATATATAATTAAGTATGTCATATTTAGAAATTTTAAAAAAATTAAATATTTTAATATAAAATTAATTAAAAAATAATAATACGTAAATAACACTATAAAAATTTTATTTACAAAATTAATTAATTTAAATAAATAATAATTTTAATTTTTAATTTAATTAATATAAATTTGTTTTTTTAAAAGTAAAATCGTATAGAATTGTAAAATCGAAATTATTTATAAACTCGTAAAATTTTATTATCGTAAATTTAAAATCGTAAGAGTTTACCTATTTAAGAGTTTACTTAAAATTAAACTCGTTAACCAGATATGAAATCGTAAAATCGTAAAATTTTAAAAGTCAACTCGAGATTTTAAAAGCCTTGACCTCGACCGATAAACCTAAGCCTATGACCGAGAATTCCAGACTTAGGACCAAGCTTCCTAAACCCTATGGTCGAGCTCCTAAACCTAGGATCGAGCTTCTTAGACCCTAGGACCGAGACTCCTAGACCCTAGGACCGAGTATCCCTACACCCCGATTATTTATTTGATTCCGGTACTAAGACTGAGAGCTTTAGAGCCCAGACCGAGGGACTTTGGACCCCGATCGATGAAATCAGACCGAAGCCTTAGGACTCCGGTCCTAAGACCTGTTTGGTTTCACTTTTCAAAATCCAAAATTATTTTTATAATTTTAGGATCCCAATCCATTTTCCAATAATCCATTTTTGTATCATTTTTATTGGAATTCAAAATACATAAAATTTTATTGTATATGAGTAATAATACAAGACCATATTGTGAAGACAAAGATGCACTCGCATTCGCACTCAATGGATTTTATTGGAAAGTGACATCTTCTGATATGAAAAATGAATTAAGAAAGTGACATCTTCTGATATGAAACGAAGAAGATGAATCACAAAATTACAATAAAGTAGAAACTAGTTTGTACAGTAAGTAAGAGCTAACAGACCCATTAATATGAAAAATGAATTAAGAAAGTAACATCTTCTGATATGAAACGAAGAAGATGAATCACGAAATTACATTAAAGTAGAAACTAGTTTGTATAGTGAGTAAAAGATAACAGACCCATTAATATGAATTAAGAAAGTGACATCTTCTGATATGAAACGAAGAAGATGAATCACGAAATTACATTAAAGTATAAACAAGTTTGTACAGTGAGTAAGAGCTAACAGACCCATTAATATGAAAAATGAATTAAGAAAGTGACATCTTCTGATATGAAACGAAGAAGATGAATCACAAAATTATATTAAAATAGAAACTAGTTTGTACAGTGAGTAAGAGATAACAGACCCATTAATATGAAAAATGAATTAAGAAAGTGACATCTTCTGATATGAAACGAAGAAGATGAATCACGAAATCACATGTTAGGATCGGGATGGCCGATAGGGGACCGGGGTCCGGCTAATCGATAATCGCTTACGACACACAAATTAGAACTAATATGGTTAAAGACTAGAAACGCTCTTAACACTACACATATTGTCACAGACTCCTGAACCGGGTTCAGGGGCGGAAATGTCTATTTCAATTTGAAGCAACGTACACGATAAGGTTTGGAAGGTGTTTAGAATGACTAGGTTTAAGGAGAGAACCGGTTCGGTTAAGAAAGTTATGAATTAGTTCGGTTGAGATATTTAGGTGTTTCAGTTCGGTTGATAGTAGTTAGCCGGAAAGATAAAAGTAAAGAACACAAGACAGGATTTTTTATGAATGTTCGGAGCAAACTCTCCTACGTCACCCCTTCTTCTCAAACAGTGAGAAAGATATTCACTAAGGAATATTCACCAACACAATACGATCGAGTCTTATTTACTGCTCGTCGTTCACTTTACAATACTCACACTGTATTTGTAATACACTTTTACAGATTTGTAAATACACAGAATGCAAGACAATTTCGGAAATTTCAATCACTATTCAAGGTCGCGCGTAAGATTTCTTTTTCACTGTTTCTCTCTCTTGTTTTGGAAGCGCTATGACTTCCTTTTATAGTGAAAGGATGACAACGGTCATCTTTTCTCTCTCCAGGAGATTGGTCGCTGGAAACCGTGCTGGTTCATAGAGATTGCGTGCACGCATTTCCATTTTGGACATTTGGCAGACATGCATTAGGATGGCCACCTGATTTGGATGTTGCTTGCAAACTTAGGTAAATAGTCATCATTGTTTTCGTTGTATGCTTCTGATCCGGATCTTTCTTCTTGCATGTTTCCAAGAGATATCATATTTCGTCATCTTCACAGATTTAATCATTTTACATAGTTTTCCGTTTAACTTTTATGATCCTCGATAATTTGAGTCAGCCGGATAATGACGATTTTTCTTTCAGTCGATCCGGTTAGAGGGGTTCAACCGGACTTTCTTGATCATGACCGGAATATTGAAGCAAGAGCTTCAACCGGTCTGATGCGGCTTGAGTTGTACATGCACATGGAAATTGAGACTGATTAAGTTCTTTGGTCGGGTTAAAATTAACTTACTTCATTTTTCTAACATTACATTAAAGTAGAAACTAGTTTGTATAGTGAGTAAGAGCTAACAGACCAATTAATATGAAAAATGAATCAAGAAAGTGACATCTTCTAATATGAAACGAAGAAAATGAATCACGAAATTACATTAAAGTAGAAACTAGTTTTTACATTGAGTAAAAGCTAACAGACCCATTAATATAAAAAATGAATTAAGAAAGTGACATCTTCTGATATGAAACAAAGAAGATGAATCACGAAATTACATAAAAGTAGAAAATAGTTTGTATAGTGAGTAAGAGCTAATAGACCCATTAATATGAAAAATGAATTAAGAAAGTGACATCTTCTGATATGAAACAAACTAGATGAATCACGAAATTACATTAAAGTAGAAACTAGTTTGTATAGTAAGTAAGAGCTAACAGACCCATTAATATGAAAAATAAATTAAGAAAGTGACATCTTGTGATATGAAACGAAGAAGATGAATCACGAAATTACATTAAAGTAGAAACTAGTTTGTATAGTGAGTAAGAGCTAACAGACCCATTAATATGAAAAATGAATTAAGAAAGTGACATCTTCTGATATGAAACGAAGAAGATGAATCACAAAATTACATTAAAGTAGAAACTAGTTTGTACAGTGAGTAAAAGCTAACAAACCCATTAATATGGAAAATGAATTAAGAAAGTGACATCTTCTAATATGAAACGAAGAAGATGAATCACGAAATTAAATTAAAGTTGAAACTAGTTTGTACAGTGAGTAAGAGATAACAGACCCATTAATATGAAAATGAATTTAGAAAGTGACATCTTCTGATATGAAACGAACAAGATCAATCACGAAATTATATTAAAGTAGAAACTAGTTTGTATAGTGAGTAAGAGCTAACAGACCCATTAATATGAAAAATGAATTAAGAAAGTGACATCTGCTGATATGAAACGAAGAAGATGAATCACGAAATTACATTAAAGTAGAAACTAGTTTGTATAGTGAGTAAGAGCTAACAGACCCATTAATATGAAAAATGAATTAAGAAAGTGACATCTTCTGATATAAAACGAAGAAGATGAATCACGAAATTACATTAAAGTAGAAACTAGTTTGTACAGTGAGTAAGAGCTAACAAACCCATTAATATGAAAAATGAATTAAGAAAGTGACATCTTCTGATATGAAACGAAGAAGATGAATCACAAAATTACATTAAATTAAAAATTAGTTTGTTCAGTGAGTAAAAGCTAAAAGACTCATTAATATGAAAAATGAATTAAGAAAGTGACATCTTCGGATATGAAACGAAGAAGATGAATTACGAAATTACATTAAAGTAGAAACTAGTTTGTACAGTGAGTAAGAGCTAACAGACTCATTAATATGAAAAATGAATTAAGAAGTGACATCTTCTAATATGAAACGAAGAAGATGAATCACAAAATTACATTAAAATAGAAACTAGTTTGTACAGTGAGTAAGAGCTAACAGACCCATTAATATGAAAAATGAAGGAAGAAATTGACATCTTCTGATATGAAACGAAAAAGATGAATCACAAAATTACATTAAAGTAGAAACTAGTTTGTACAGTGAGTAAAAGCTAACAGACCCATTAATATAAAAAATGAATTAAGAAAGTGATATCTTCTAATATGAAACGAAGAAGATGAATCACGAAATTACATTAAAGTAGAAACTACTTTGTATAGTGAGTAAGAGCTAACAGACCCATTAATATAAAAAATGAATTAAGAAAGTGACAGCTTTTGATATGAAACGAAGAAGATGAATCACGAAATTACATTAAAGTAGAAACTAGTTTGTACAGTGAGTAAAAGTTAACAGGCCCATTAATATGAAAAATGAATTAAGAAAGTGACATATTCTGATATTAAACGAAGAAGATGAATCACCAAATTACATTAAAGTAGAAACTAGTTTGTATAGTGAGTAAGAGCTAACAGACCCATTAATATGAAAAATGAATTAAGAAAGTGACATCTTCTGATATGAAACGAAGAAGATGAATCACGAAATTACATTAAAGTAGAAACTAGTTTATACAGTGAGTAAGAGCTAACAGACCCATTAATATGAAAAATGAATTAAGAAAGTGACATCTTCTGATATGAAACGAAGAAGATGAATCGCGAAATTATATTAAAGTAGAAACTAGTTTGTACAGTGAGTAAAAGCTAACAGACCCATTAATATGAAAAATGAATTAAGAAAATGACATCTTCTGAAGCGTGTTACCTCCTTTATAGGATCTCGGTGTAGTATTTTTGTTCGTCGTTACTTATAAGTTTTCTAAAGGGTGAGAGTAGCTAGTTTTTCCATTTGTATAATTTTCAAATGATTCAAGCAAAAGGATCTGAATGTAATATTTTTGTCTGTCATTGCCATAAGTTTTCTAAAGGGTATGCTTAGCTTTTCCAAATCATCGTTTATCATTTGCATAATTTTCAAATATTATATAATCAAATAATTTATAAATTGTTAAAAATAAACCATGAAATACAATTCATACAAAATTTTATTTTTAAAGTTGAAAGAATGATTATTGTTAGAATATTTTGAAGGGAGACTTTGAGAGGGAATGATATTTTATTATTGTTTTGATAATGAGACTTGAATTTCAAAGACTTAATATATAGGCTAAATATCTTAAAAGTCTTTCTAATCAAGATGAGGATTCTAATGTTTCGCTCATAATTAATTTAAAATAAAAGTAAGAAAATAATGAAATCGTTTGTTAAATTTCTCATAATATCTAATCAATATGATGGAGGTTACACCATATTAATTTTAACATTCTCCCTTAATGTGTTGTCGGATTCCAAGTTTAGTTCGAAGTTGTTGAAACCTCTCACTTGGAAGTGCTTTTGTGAGAATGTCAGATACATGTTCTTCAGATCGACAAAACTCAAGTTCAATTTCTTTTTCTTCTATTGCTTGTCGGATAAAATGATGTTTGAGTGTTATATGTCGAGTTTGATTCTGGTGAATTGGGTACTTAGCCATAGTAATTGCAGACTTGTTGTCACAGTACATCGTGACTCCTTCATTCTGATGATGATTGAGATCAGCTAAATTTCTGTGAAGCCATATTGCTTGTGAAGTGGCTAGTGATGCTGAGACATACTTGATTTTAACGGATGATTGTGCATTTATTTATTGTTTATTGGACAACCATGAGAATATTGTTGAACCAAAAGAAAAACAGTGTCATGATGTGTTTTTCATAAATCTTGAGAGTAGGCTTGTAGCATACATGAGCTCAGGTCGGGTTGATGTAAAATATAGTAGATTATCGATGGTGTTACGATAATGAGTTACATCTACTACTTATTCTCTATCTTCTTTCTTCAATTTCTCCCCATAATAAGTGATGTAGAGATGGGATTACATTCGAACATGTTGAATTTCTTCAAAATGTTTTTTTTCATACACCTTTTGGAAGATAAAGACGGTATCTTCTTCTTGGTAGATCTCAATGCCCAAGAAATATCAAAGTAGACCCATATCGCTTATTTCATACTTTTGAGTCATGTCCTCTTCTTGTTGTTTTTAGTGAAAATCAGATCATCAACATACAGAATGACTATAAAAATATCGATACCTTGTCTTTTGACATACAAAGTTGATTCACTCTTACTCCTCGCGAATCTTGTTCGATTGAAGTAGTTGTCGATCTCACTATACTAAACGCATGAAGCTTATTTTAGTCCATATAACGTTTTTTGAGCTTGTAGACCTTATCTTCTTTTCCTTTAAGAATGAAGGCTTGAGGTTTATCTACATACACTTCTTTTTTAGTTCTCCATTGAGGAGTGCTGACTTGACATCGAGCTGATAAAGCTTTCATTCTTTGCTGACAGCAAATACAATTATAACTCGGATTGTGTCCAGCCAAGCTACTGAGGTACATGTCTCTCTATAGTCCATTCCTGGCTGTTGAGAATAACTTTTCCCAATGAGTATTTCTTTATTCCTTTGAATTGATCCATCTGTGTTATGTTTGACTCTATAGATCTATTTGACACTTATGACTTCTTTGTTGTTTGACTTGTCAACAAACTTTCATGTCTTATTATTCGTGATCACATTGATTTCATCCTCTATTACTTTTATCCGCATTTTTCTTTGATTGTTTCTTCAAAGTTTTTAGACTTAACTGAACAATAGTTGCATGTAACATATATATTGTCTATTGATTTGTACCTCTTTGGGGGTTGAACACGGGGATGAAGTCGGATCAGTTGAGTTACAACTTTTTTATTGAGTTGATCTAAGCTCAGATTAGTGTACTTGGCACTGATGAAATATGTTCATCATTGTTAGTACTGATTAGAACGTCATTTTTCTTAATTGTGTTTTCTTCTCAATTCCACGAAGAATTTTCATCAACTTGAACATCTCGACTGATAATAACTTGACCTTCTTTTAGGTTAAACATTATATAGTCTTTTCTCATGGTACTGTAGCCAAAAAAAAATACATCTTTCGCTCGATTCGTTAAATTTACTTTGTTTCACTTTTGGAATTTGAGAATAGCACATACTTCTGATGGTTTACCAATGGATTCTACTAGTCCACGCTTCAAAACTTGTTTGGTATGGTTGTGGTTGGACAGCGATTGGATAGGTAAACGACAGTGTAAACTACTTCAGCCTAGAAGGTTTTGGGTAAATTTTTCTCATGAATCATTGATTTTCTCATTTCAACGATCGTCTGATTTTTCCTCTCAATAATACCATTTTGTTGAGGAGTGTACCTTATTGTTATTTGTCGTTTACTCCTTCGTCTTCACAAAATTTGTGAAACTTCTTTGAAGTGTATTTCTTGCCTCTATCACCTTGTAGGGTTCAACGAAACTCTTGAACTAATGTCGTAAATACTTCGGACTTTGTCTCATGAAATAGACTCAAGTCATACGAGTGTGGTCATCGATTAATAGAACAAAATACTTATTTTGAGCATGAGAAAAGGAGTTCATAAGTCTATAAATGTCGGTGTGGACAAGTTCCATTTTTTCTTTAGCTCCCCATGATACTCCTTTTGGAAAAGGAAGTCAATGTTATTTTTTGAACGCACATCATTCGCATACGTGTTGTTTTTATTTTGTACGAGGAAGCCCTTGCACAATACTCTTGTCATACAACTCCTTGAGGCTTTGGAAGTTAAGATGACCAAGTCGTTGATGCCATAACGTTGAGGTTCGATAATTTGAGGTAGAAACTCGGTGAGCTTTAAATCGAAAAAATGGATGTCAAAAGCAAAAGTTCGATTGACCATTTTATTCTTGGTGAACACCTTTGACTTATCTTATCTTATCTATCAAATATAATACAGTAATTGTTATCGAAGTAGAGCTTATACCCATTTTCCACCAATTGTTCGAGGCTGAGTAAATTTTTGCTCAAACTTGGCACACATAGTACATTGTTAATATAGCTCGGTCCTTCTTTCGACTTGATGGAGATCCTTCCAAGCCCTTTTGACTTCGTTTGCTCTTCATTCTTGAACTGAATAGGGGCATTGACGCTTTTGTCGAGCTCGGAGAAGATTTATGAGGTCGATATCATATAGTTGTTGCATCCACTATTTGGTAACCATTCTCCTCTCTCTTTGTCACTAACTATGTGACACGCATAGAATGTTATGTGTGTCTCCAGGGTTGTTTGATTTGTCTCATCCTGACTTGCTTGATAGGTGTTTCCACTTCGACAATCTTTGGTGAGGTGACCAAATCAATGACATTTGTTGCATCTAGATTGGCCTTTGTACCAACGGTCCTTCTTAGAGTGGTTTGACTTATTGCAGTTATTGCAATTTTATGTGTTGTCTTTTCCCTTGCCTTTTGAGTTGTGTCCACTTTGTCCTCTTGAATATATTCCACTTTTGACTGGTTAGAACTCGAGTTATCCTCTTGTTTGTTGTTGCTAGTTTGAGCTTTGACTGAAATGCACTCTCTATTGACCTTTTAGAGAGTCTAGACAATCGTTGCTCAAATGATTTTAAGGACGACATCACTTCTTGAACTATGAGTGTTGATAGATTCTTTGTTTCTTCAATGACGGCTACGATGGGATTGTATTTCTCATGAAGGCATGTGATAATATTTCACACCATTCTTTAGTATGTGACATCTTCACCATGAGATTTCATCTGGTTGACAAAATCAAAGATTTTGGTCGAGAACTCCATCAAGGTCTCTATCTCCTTCATTTTGGTATTTTTGAATTCCTTGAGTAGTGATTGGTGCTTAATTGCTCTCACTTTCACATCTCCTTGAAATTCACTCTACAAGATCTCCATACCTCTTTGGCTATATCGACACACATGATTCTGAGAAAGATTATTTGAGTGACTACTCTTTGGAGGATTAAAAGAGTGTTTGTGTCGGCTTATCGGGACTATTTTAGCTCCATCAGGTCGGCTTTATTGAGGTCATTTTATTCCTCTGGCTCATTCACACCATTCTCCACAATGTTAGAATATTTTGAAGAGAGACTTTGAGAGAGAATGATATTTTATTATTGTTTTGATAATGAGACTTTAATTACAAAGCATTAATATATAGACTAAAATTATTTGAAAAATCTTGTTAATCAATATAAGGATTTAAAGGTTTCACTCATAATTAATTTAAAATAAAATATAAAAAAAATAATAAAATTGATTGTTAAAATTTTCTAATAATATCTAATCAATATAGTGAGATTATACACATTAATTTTAACAATTATATTTTTCAGAATTTTTACCAATCGAATTTAAGTAGTGTAGTACAAATTTCGGTGATTTTTATATCCTTTCTAAAATTATCTTAGTTTAGTTTCCCAAACAACCTCTACACCCATTCTACTTAGTCCGTTCTAATTTTGAAATTTACAGTGTTCTCCCAATTTCTCTTGCACTCTAATTGAACAATAAGCCCATATAGAATTTTGAAAAACAATTTTATTGGTTTGTGATCTTTTAAAATTATAAATTCTGTTGTAAAAATCGATTTATACTGGTATATTTAATATTGTTGTTTTAAATAGAGATAATGGTGGTATACCCGATACTCTAAATGAAATTAGAGTAAACTAATTTAAAAAGTTATTCATTTATTAATATAACAAATTAAGTTATGCTATAAAATATTATATTATTTAAATTATTATTATTATTATATTAATATGAGTTGAAATAAAAAGTATTTCCTGAAATTAGAATTAAAAGTGTAGGGACGCTTAATTATTTACACTTTTAAAATTAGAATATTTATTCACTGCATAATATTTAATATGTTACTATTGAGGTTCGTTTATGCCATTAAACTTGCTAATGTGATAAAAAAAAAAAAATAATCACACATTAACCCAAAAATATTACACTTTCCTATTTTATATATATGGTTTTAAAATTTTAAGCATTTTTAATATTTTTTTAACCAGATTGTGAAGTTTCAATGTCATAAACATGTCCATCTGTAAGTTGGGGACATTTTCTTCAATCCTAGTTTGAAGATACAGCAGAAAATCTAGACCTTTTTCAATTGTTATGAAATGTAAAAAAAATTATATAAAAAAAATTAAAAAATAAAATGATATGGCAAATATATTTAATAAAACTATGTATAAATTAACGATTGTTATTGGTGTGTCAGTGAAAGTCTTATATATAACAAATAAAAATAATTGTAGAGAAAAAAAAATTATTAAAATTTAACAAAAACTATTCAACTAGATTCCTAATTTTATCATTTATCTATCCATAAATATACATAGTTTCACACATTAAGAATAATTCAAATTAATGAGATAATCTCACAATAAAAAATGCAACTAAAGTTCAATTATGCAAACTGACTTCTTTTTGACATATTTTGGGTTAATTCAAACGTCACTTTTAAAAAACACTTAAAATTGGACAAATAAATGTCTTCATGAATACCGGCTCGAAAAATTGTGAAGTTTAAATATAATATTGTTGTTGGACATTTTTGAAAAAAAAATGTTAATTATAAAATCATCTTATTTTTTATTTTATTTTTCGTAATAAAGAATTCGAAGATTGAAAGTAAAAGAAGATAAAAAAAAATAGTCCACCTTAATTTACCGAGCGAGGACCGGTCAAACCTGTGGAGTGACATAGTTGACTTAGATAAAAATGAACTTAAAAATAATACCAAATATATATGTACATTTATTTTAAAAATAACTACTTAACTATTAATATATTGCATATTTTACAATATTTGAAATCAAAATTTTAACAAGTAATAAATTTATATGTTTTGCTCATCCGCCTTGCACTTATCTTAGAAATATAATCACTTTTTATAATCAATAATCCACATTTTTTTATGATTGGAGAATATTTTACTTTTATCTTCGAATTGACCTAGTTCAAGTACATATTAGATCTCAATTGAATATATTAATTTGATAGTTTTGAATATTGATGCTTATGAATATATTCTTTAATATTTTAATTTCATTTAATTTAAAATTATTTAAATTATTTCGGCCCTTAGACTTCTTAGTTATTTTCACATGACCCTCCGACTTCATTTTCATCCAGAACATTTTCATCCAATTTTGAAATTAATTTTAAATACTAAGGTCCTGTTTGGTTCTTTCTTTCACCAAACAATTTTATTTAATGGAATTACACATCTAAATCATTTTATAAAAATTTCAAAAAAAATATGGTGATCAAGAATATTATTTTCAACAATAATAAATGTTTTCCATAATTTTCAGGACTCGTTTAAAAATTTGTTAACTCTGTGATATCATATCTTCTCGAGTTCTACCACTATAAAATAACAAAATTAATTCTACAAAATCCTGAAAATACTCTTGACATACACAAAAAAAATTTAGAATTTTTGGAACACATTTAAAAAAACGTTTATCTTTACGGTATCATAAACAAAATTTTATTACTCCGAAAATTACAAACTCAGTTGTCACGTACTCTTAAAATTATTCTCGATCAAAAAAATTAAAAACTCTTTTGAAAAAACACTCATTCTAGCAGCGTTAAAAACAGAGTTCTGCGATCCCAAAAATTCCAAGTCGTTTCTGAAGATGTTTTCTACCTAGATGCACAATTAAATCTATAATCAAGCAATTATGGAATTTTTACTTCTCAGTTCTACTATCATTTATTAATTGGAAAAACGTTCTAAGTTCTTTTATTTTAACCTTGTCTACAATTAATAGACTCATAGATTTGTTCTTAGAAAGGAATATGGTTAGCCATTCTTTTAGTCACAGGTTATGATACTCATAAAAGAAAAAGAGTTATGAACTCCAAATGCAAGTGTAACAATTCTTCTAATATTAAATGCCCAACTATTTTTTTTTATAGAGACTTTCCGTTTAAGATATACGTATGGGACATAATGCTGATGAAGTTTTCTCACACGTAACCAAGCACCGAACTCTTAAAATGAATACTCTGATTTTTTTTATTTAGTTTCTTTGAGAAGTAAACTAAAGTGGTGACTTCAAAGTCAATTAGATCGATTTATTCGAAATGAATCGATCTAAAACCTATACGGGCCTATTTTAAAAGGTTCATGCTAAGGAATACTATTTTTGGTTTCTCATCTCACTTGAGACGAGTCGACGCTAGAGAATGTTGTTTCATCGTCTACTTTTTTGAGATTCGAGAGAAATGTAAGTTAAATGGTTCTCTAACATAACATAAAAGACACCCAAAACGTTTTTTTCTTAAAAACAATGCACGGATAAGTCTACCATAAAAATCCATCGTCTCCTACCGCAAGAGCACGTGAAGAAGGTAAGTCATGGGTTCGACTAATTTCAGATTGCATGAACCACCTTATAGACGAGGTATTTTTATTAAAAGAAAAGAAAATGGATCAGAACCGTAAAAAACGCCTTCACTATCCAAATGAACAGTGTTGTATTGGATAAAGTATTAAGATATTTTGTTTAGAAAAATATTTTTAAAATATTAAAATTATAATTCTAAACTAAAATAATTGGAATTGTAAATTATAAAATAACATTAATTTTGAATTTTGTTAAAATTATAATTATAATTTAATTCTTATTTATAGATATAATTAAATATAAAATTATTTAAGAAATAATAATAAATATATGACACTCTCTTTTGTAATTTCAAAACCTTAATTAGTATTTTTCGTGCATGAAATTGATTTTATTTTTTTTAGAAAATGATGTATTTAATAAAAAAAATCATTTAAGCATAAACGATAAAAATATAATATAAAAAAGAGTTGGGTACAAATTAAATAAATTAGAATAATTAATTGATTCGAATATATTCAAGAAAAGCAATAAGATCTTCACACGAATTTACAAATTTTCAGAATCTAATCTCCTACATCGTCATGACAATGATATTATGAAGAATCTTTAACGGCCTACTTTCGTTGTTAAAAGTTCTACAATTTGTTTACAATTAGATAGTCCACTAGAAAATTATAGGGATGGAGACTTATCTTTTAAGCAGCCCATTTTTTAAAACTAGTAAGATATTTTATTAATTTTGTTGTAATTTTGAACATAAATAGTTGTCCCTTAGTGGTTGAAGATAAGAATGTAAAACTTTTATTTGGTCATGTGTTCAAAATCAATTTTTTAAATTAGATCTAAAATGACTGTAAAAATATTGATATTTTTTTACTGGAGACTGGGACAGCTCAAAACTCGGGATCAAAACTCGGGATCGACTCTACTTCTAAGTCTTGCATTCGTCTCAATCCTTATCCTGTACACTTAAAGAACAATCAAAACTATTGTTTTTAACCCATTGAAAAATCTTCAAATCTTGATTAGTATGATATTTGGATTGTATGTGTTGAGTTGTATTTGATATCGTCTTGAAGCTTAGGATGCGGTAATCGGTATAGACACCTTTCTTTATTTTCCAAGAATATAAAAAAAAAAATACTTTTGCAGAGAGAGAGAAAGGAGTGATGTGGGAGAATTTGGAAGAAGGAATCACTTGTTGAAAAAATGATAAAATGTAATGAGAGAAAAAAAATAAAAAATTTGTAAATTTTTCAGCTAAACGTGCCACGTAATTCTCTCTCAAATTCTCTCCTCAATAATTTCTCATATATATATAATTTAAATAAGGATTTACTAGATTTTAAACTAACTTCTTTTATTTAATTTTTCTTCGTGTACTTTTGTTTTTCAATCCTTGCTACTATTCTATATACTTGACATAAATGTATGACCAAGAAATATAATGATACAAATTTGACACATGCATAAATTTAGATTTACGTTTAGATGTTGTTTAGATGTTCAAAAATTTAAAATAGATTTACATTTTAAACTATCTATGATTTGATAAATAAATTTAAATGGCCAAAAGTTTGAAGTAGAGACAATAAGTTGATGGCACATGAGACATAACGTCAAAGCATTTTCTCACATGTAACTAAATACTTAACCAATAACATAATCTCTAAATATTTTTGAACACGCAAAAAAATCTAACTTTTTATAAATAAATTAGGCGACGATTTTAAAAAAGTCAAATCTAGTCTAGAATCGATATTTTTAAATGCACTATAATCGAACTTACCATTTTGAATCTTCGTCTCTCATTTGAGACTCAATAGAAATATGAATTGTGAGGTCGACTATAGAGAACAAAACCCCTTCTAGGGAAGGGCGGTTCGACTTTTGTCGTTAGACACCCTCATAACAAAAATATTAGAAATCATATAATAGCCTATCAATTCAACTTCTTATAATAGAATTATGCGTCATTCAACACATTTCATATAATATCTTGATAAGAGCTGTCCAATTTGTGATTTAATTATTTTTAATTAAATCATTGGTGTTAATTTGCTCACTTGTCACATGGTGACACGACCATATATAGAACCAAACAACAATTGTATATATTATAAAATAAAATAACACAATTAACACTGTATATATAATTAATTAAAGGAGCAGGCATGCTAACAACTAATAAAATGTTATAATAGTGATAGGCTAAGAGAGTTGTAAGCATCACCTTGGCCAAGTGTCTAATATATATTCCTGATAGTACTTTTGCATTATTGCATTATTAATTCAATCTTCATTTTAAATCGATTGCTAATTTTTGAAAAAGAAATAGATTCTTGAGCTTGTCTTAAGTTTTCTATATATTTCTCAATTTTTTTATTGCTAATTTTCTTTTCTTTTTTTCTCTAACAATAATTTAATTCTTTGGTTGTATAATTAGTTTACTTCATATCTGTGATTACCGAGTTTTTAAGTAATTGTTGAAAAATTTGAATTGATGTGCTTGATATGTGAGACCTACATAATTGTAGGTAATTAAGTTTGAATCGATGCGGCTGATATGTTAGACTTATGTAATTTGGTTTATTTTTCCATTTATTTTTTGGTGAATTATCTGATTATAGAAAAATTGCTGAACTTTCAATAATCGTAGTCATTCGATTCGTATCATTCATAATTATTATTATGACGTTTTCTGATATTCATTTAGGAAAGTCAATAAAGTCTATCGAAAAGTTAATTGTTAATCTCAAAGACTTACGACTTCGTTAACCTAGGGTAACGTTTTTTTATATCATGCTTTATCGACGTGCTTAAACGATTTTTATCAATTTTAGTATACATAAACATTAAAAAAGAATGGATGATCATTTCAGCTGCTTTATAAGAAATACAATTTTAATTAACTGTGAATTGAGTTTCCAAACTGCCATTATATAATGATCGATGAATTAAAAAAAATTATGTTGTATTTATTATAAATAAAAATCTGAGTCAATTAAAAATAGTGAAACTAATTAAGCATAATCATATAAAAAAATGCAATATTAAAATCCATGAAATGAATAATAATAATAATAATAATAATAATAATAATAATAATAATAATAATAATAATAATAATAATAATAATAATAAATAGGCTAAATAAACCAGAAATTAACTAGTATAAATGTCTTTAAAGAAAAATATAATAACTCCCCAACAGACTATCATAGAATATATTTAAAATGTGAATAATATAAATAGATCAAATATATTAATATATATATATAATAACAATAATTCTTTACTATAAAAGTCAACCTTCCTGATAAGATTCTTTATGATAGGGGTTTAGATTTTTCTAAGAAAACCCTGATAATTTTATATAATATTGACAACTCTAAAATAATGGTAATGATTTTTTTTAAAAATAATAATAATAATAGTAATTATAATCAAAACATTAATATAAAACTCCTTATAAATAAAATTGGGCATCCAGTCTCCCCAAATTAACCACAAATTAATTTGTCAACTTATTTTATGAGTCCGATCATATTTTTTACCAACCAAAATATTTTTTATTTCTCAAAACATATATTGATTGCACAAATAAAACTTTACTATAAAAATGATTTCTTGAAATCAACACAATAAAGATTAATTAATATCAAATTGGGCTGATTCACTTAATTAATATTTACGCCATATATACTCTAGACTAATTAGGAACATTTAAATTCTTTGTATTTAAAAGATAATATATCATTAGTAAATTTAGAAGCAAATAAAAAAAAACAATTTATTACTTACTGCTAATTAATGTTGAGATTGAATCAAAAACAATTATTTTTATACATAGCTCTGAAAAATATTTTTATTTTTATTTCTATTGTATTATATTATTTTTATATATGAAATAACTTTTATTTTGACAAATTGTTTATGTGTTTATCTTTAAATGTACTATATGGTCCTTATTAACAATCTTGTCAACCAGACGGGACCTCCAATTAAATTTGCAATATAAAATATAGAATAATGTGTTGAGAAAGATCATATTATAATTAGTATTGTGGAGTTGACAAATTAAATGCATATTAATTAAATAAAGGGCGATCTATATAGTGGAAATATATTGTTTCATTTTAGTATAAATGTCAAAGAAATCTAACTAGCTATAGCTGTATTCTTATGACTTCTTCTTCGATCCAGCTTTCGATCGTCTTCAACCTTTGATCTTTAACCTGTCTGTTGATTGTTGATGGTTGTTCGATCATCGATCTTCGATTATCGATCAATTATGAGCAATATAGTAAAACCAAGGATGAGGTCCATGTTCAACCTAGCCTACGATAGAGGATAGGAAACAAAAATCCGGTACAAAAATTAATTGTTTCATATTGATTTATATATTTCTGTTTTAGGATCTTGTTCTTGTTAATTGCTTGGAGTTGAAATATCGAATAAACACGATGACGACGAAGAAGAAGAACGTGTTTGTGAAGACATGGGAAAGATGTCGATCTATGAGGAACCGCGAAAGTTCATTTCCAACAACTTTTTCGAAGAGTAAGTCATGGCACGGTCCGATAAGTGGATCACATAAGGTGGCTCCCGATGGGTGTTTCTCGGTTTATGTTGGACCGGATAAAGAGAGATTTGCTATCAAGGCTAAGTATGCGAATCATCCTCTATTTCAGATGCTTCTAGAAGATGCCGAGATGGAATATGGATATACTAGCCAAGGTCCTATATTACTTCCTTGTGATGTTGATCTATTTTACAAGGTTTTGGCTGAGATCGGTTGTAGCCAACATGATCATGGCTTTGTTTCGGGTTCTTCGTGTAGCCCTTTTGTTATCTCGCCTTATGGATCAGGTGCAGCATCTAGTTATAAGGTTTTAACTCCTCCACCAATTCTCAAGTTCAATCAATATTATATGGTATGAGGTTTTATTTACTAAGTAAGATCAATCAATGATCAATCCATATACAAATGTTTTTATTATTATTATTAGGGTGTGAATAATTCCAAGTTTCCAACTTGTGTGATTGTGATTTGTGATATTATTATTGTAATTTGTATTGTCTGGTTTGAAATTGCAATATTAGTAGCAATTTCTAATATTTAATATATATTTTTATTTTTGTCTTGAAATGGGTTGTGATGAGGATGGATGTTTGATTAAGGTTGTCTTTCATATCTTTTGTTTGATTTAGGTTGATGATCATAGAAGTTTGCCATAAATACATCATTTATGGTGACATTAATTATTTTAGGACATTTATCTTGATGTTTTACTGTGCTATATATTAATATAAAACGTCTATTATTTGATATTTGTTAATTGTTATCTTTAATTGGGATGTTCTATTTTTTTTCTTTTTAAAAGAATATGAAGTTATATTTTCAAAGACATAAATAATATGGTTGAATTGTCAAATTTGTGCTTTTATTCTTAGCCATTGTGATTTCGGAATTTTTTCAAATCTCAAAATTTAGGTTTTTTTAATTAAAGGAGAATTAGCATGACACTCCACAATCATGACTATCCGCTTAAACTTAAAGTGCTTCGTGTGAAATCGAACACGTGACATGTTGGTCACTTAAGCCAATTCTTACCACTAAGCTACCTTGGTAGGTAAAAATGTGGGGTTTTTTTATTATTAAAGTTATATAAAACGAGATTTTATCTTAACGTTTTTAAACGGTGTTGACTTATTATCTACGTGACATTTATAAATAAATATTGAAAAGATTATATCATTAATTTAACTGTCGACTACCTAGTTTCAGAGAATCGGTAGTTAAATTAGTGACATGAATTTTTTTTTTTTTATAATTATAACGTAAATAATAAGTTAATGGAGTTTGAAAACGTTAAGACAAAATCTCATTTTGTATAATTTTAAAAATAAGGAATTCCAAATTGTGGAGTAAGAAATGTTCAAAATTTTAATCGATCACAATAAGGAAGTCTCAAAGTCTAAATAAAATATCATAAAGTTTTGGTAACAGTTCTTTTGTATCCTAAGTCTATATGTGGGTTGACTAATACATCCCCGGAATCACGAATACGATATATTTGATTTTTAAATAAGATGATTATCAGTTTAAATATCATAATAAGAATAATTATCTTAGAATATAGATATATAAAAAAAAATATTAAAAGCTTCAATTTCTTAAACTATACTTTATTATCTAAAAAAAATCTAACACAGTCTCTCGGAATTATTAATTCTCATTCTAATTTAAAATTTTCTTATGAGAATTAAATTTAAGATTTTTATATTAAAAAAAAGGTTTAATTAAGCTATACTAATGGTTTAAAAGGAAATACTAAATTTTACACTCTTAAGCAATATCTTGATTGTCAACTAATTAAAGTTCAGTTTTCTCGTGAATAGAGAGACGTGATTCAATTTTTCAATCATAATTTGTATTTACATTAAAAAAAATATATATTGACAAGAAAAGTACAACTAGAATGAGGTAAGAAAAGAGAATAACAAGAGCTTAAATTTTAATAAGATGAATAATAATTATATTATCCAAATAGTGGAATAAAAACAAAAACTATCATAAATCTAATATAATATATAAAAAAGTGTCCATAAATTATATATATTTGACATTTTTAAAAATTATTTTTAAGAAAATAATTGAAGTAGACATTTAAAGTACTTTTAATGTATAATAATTTTCAAGAAATTAAATTTTCACAACTCTAACCTGAATAAATATATTATTGTTATAATCATAAGACAAAATTTTAATAACTTTTAAAATTAAAAAAGGTTGAAAATTTGTAAAATAAAATAATGTCTATAATTTATTTTTGTAATTTACGTTCTGAAATTAAATAATAAACTATAACACTGAGGATATATCTTTTTAATTAAAAGATTGAGATTCACAAATATTCTTAAGCGGACGAGGTGGTTCGGTTCAAGAACCTCATTTCCATTCTTTTTCGGAATTTATCAAAAACGTCCTGATTCCGACAGGAGTTAACATATTTCAAATTGTTCTTAATACACAATCAAAGCGAAAAAAATCACATCGATCAATTAATTCGATTCAAATCGATTATCGCAGAACAGTTTCAAATGAATATGTTTGTGGGACTATATTTATATTGAAGTCCTATTTATTTATTTTCTCTCTATTTAACGCTCTAATACATGTGTGACACCTGTGATTGATGTGGTAATAATGAATTTCAAAACTTATGTATTCCATGCCAAATTAAACCAACTATTAACCACTTACTCTAATTTATTGAGTTATTGAGCTGTATTGGTAATTTCCATTTATGTAATTAAAATAAGTGAATTATGTTTGATTTAGTTATCTCAAACTTTGGGCTAATATAATATGTTGGGTCATAAAAGAAAAGAAGTATAAATTCAAACGTAAGCAGTTGTCATTGTTTGATTAAATTACTTATAGTTATTGTTTAAAAAATTGTTAAAATAATATAAAAGTTCTTCTATTATTGTTCTTGTTATTATTTTAAAAAATCAATTATATATGAGTCTTATTTTATTAGTTTTTTTTTAGAACGAGTCTTATATTATTATTGATGTTACTATTGATGTTACCCATTCATTATAATACTACTAATCATTATTAACAATACTATTTAAGAATGAAACTGGTTTCTTCATTTCAAAATTATTATTATCTTTTCTAGATTCATATTAATTAAAAATAAATAAATAATTTAAACACAACAATAAAGAATCACATTAAAAACAAATAAGAAAAACGGACTAAATAAATTATCGAACTCATAAATTTTCGAGAATTATGACAATTAATTGTCCACAATAATAATAATTAATTTTATTATTTTAAACATTATAATAAATAATATTACATATTTAATGTATCACTTATAATTTAAGTTAGAATTTAGAGTACTTTATAAATTATTATTATTAAAAAAAAGTAATTCGAGAAAACTATGTTCATCATAAATTATTATTATAGACATTTAAAAAAATATTTTTATTTTTTTATTTATTTTTTATCATTTGAACGCATTTTGTTAGAAGAGATAATCGATGTTAAGTTAAAAGAAATGTGCTAAAATTGTCTTATTCGAATATTTATTGAATTTTTTCAAAAAATTTTACTCTACAATAGCAAATAAAAATTTGATTGAATTTTAGTTATTCATGTATTCATACAAATACAATTGATCTTTCGCTCTAGAATGATACAAAAGAATAGATCAATATCAAGAAAATATTTTCAATCAAAAGAGACTGACTATAAAAATCTTTACCTAAATAGCAATTTTGAACCGTCTCTCAATAATAATATTTAAAAAAGAGGTACTTATAATATTCAAAGAAAAAATAAATTATCTCTCAAATTTTTGAATAATATAGTTGTAATTTATTTGAAATATTGTTAAATAATATTTTTCTTTTTGTTATTATGTTTTGTTTTATTTAAAATACTATTTTATTTTATCGGTTTATATTATTATATCGGCGATAACATCTTAAAAAATATATTTCTACAATAAAAAAAAATATCGTTTTACAACTAATTAAGAAAATTAGATAAATAAGTGATAATCAGTGCATTTGAAATTGATTAGCACTTAATATAAATTGTTGTTTTAATTTGTATTTGATTAATATTAATAGATAATAAATTAAAAATATATATATATATATATATATATATATATATATATATATATTTAACCTATTGAATTGTTTTTAACATTTTAAATTAATTAAATGATAGTTTGAATGGGCTGTCCGCTGGTCAGCCCTATCTCATGCCTTGATGGACTTACCTAGATTAGCCTCAAATTGATTAGTAAAATTAAAGTTGAAAAATATATATTTTTTAATATAAATTTGTTTGGTAGATTACTTTTAAATTTAATATTTAGTTAATTAATATAAAAAGTTTTTTAAAATTATTATAATTTTTTTATCAAAAATATATATAAAAAAAGGGTTCATCACATCACAATAAATCAAACATAAACATATATATATTCATATATTATATATCACAATAAATTCAGGTCATGACTCATAAATATATATATAGTCTAATCTAATAATAGACATACCCATAAATGTTATAAATAATAATTATAAATAATTAAAATACACAAATTCAAACATTTAAACACCACCCCCAATGCAAAAAACAAATAACAACACCAATAAAATTCACAAAAAAAAAAAAATACTGAAAACATAAATAATCTCTTATTCTTTGTTCATCATCATCTTCTAGATCATGATCATAAGTTCTTGAAAGATCTTCATAGCATGAGCAGGCAAACCAAGAAGAACATTAACAGATTTCCTTTCTCTACCATGAGAAAGAAACAGAATCACTTCCTTCTCCGGCAAAGCCACCGGCCCAGAAAGAATCGGTTGTCCCCATCCAAAATCAGTCGTATGAAATGACAATCTCGACCATGTCGTAATCAAAAGAGTTGCATTCAAAGATGGTCTCATTCTTGTAACTTCAAAATAATCAATGGCAGATCTCATATAATCATCAGTCACCATTTTGACAGCATCTTGAACAAGTTCAACACCAAAAGACAATGGTTTGTTTACAAGATCGCCGGCGAAACAAAGTGAATTCGTTAATACAATTCCGTTCCCGAAATACCCTTCTGGCAAAGGTGGCTGGAATCTTGAACGACCGTCGACGGCGAATAAAAGCTTGGTCTGTTGATCTGGTTTCATGTTTAATGATTGAGTTCTTGCTTTCCATACGAAAGCTGATAGAGCTTCAAATGATGTACATTTCTTGTTTAGATAACCATCTTCCATTGCTTTCTCTTTTAACTTCTCTAGTTTGTCAACATCGAAACAGAATGATCTGTATAGCATTTCTTGATCGTAGAGATCATTGGTTTTGGAAATATCTTGAATTTCAGCAAATTCAAGATGTGGGTATTCATGTTTTGGGACATCTCTAGCTTTAAGAATACTTCTGTCAAGAAAAGGTGTCACCTTTAAAGGTAACCCTCTTGCAATTTCTCCCCATGAGTTGACAAAATCCATGGCAGCAACTCCATCTGACATGCAATGGTTCAATCCTAACCCAAGAACAAATCCTCCACACTTGAACTTAGTAACCTAATTACAGGTCATGCATCATAAGAATCAAACTAAATTCAAAGTTAAAAACCATAATTTCAATCTCGAAAAAACTACTTACTTGAGCAACTAGAGGAGGAATTTGAAGAATGTTTTTAGCACCAGGAATATCATAAACAAGTTTTCCAAGTGTAACAGGATCAGGTTTAGTATCATCACCAATTTCATCCAAATTACAATTTGCTTCTGCCTCAACAAAAACCGCCCCTTCTCCATTACAATCAACAATAAGTTTACCTTGAGGACTAATTGTGAGTCTTCCAGCAAATGGGTAATAATGAACAAGAACCTCAGACAAAGCATCCTTAATCACTTTGGCTGCTGATTCATTTCCTTTAACATCTGACTTAAATGAATAGATGGTGCGAACTATAACAGCAATATTCTGGTCGAGATTAGAAAGGAAATAAAAACCCTTCTCAGTTTCCTTAGCCGGTGGAACTACAATCGGTTCACCTTGTTTCACTTCAAGTTCAAAGCTTCCATTGATGATATGATCCATCACTTATTGTCCCTGAAAATTAGATCATGGGTAAGTGTAAATTGGGTGAAAATTAATATTTGAAAAAAAGTAAGTTTAAATTGGGTAGATGAAAAAAGGTATAAAAACAATATCATGGGTTTTGAATGAACTTACAAATGGAGAAGATTGAAAGGATGAGAAATGAATTGAAATGGAAGAGAGGAAGCAAAGTTGTATATATAGAAGAAGATATAATTTAAGGGTGGTGGGAAGATGAACAAATTTGATTGTTTTGGTTAACAAAAAGATGCAATGTTTGAATAATTTATATATAGACTTTAAGAATGAGTCAGATTTTGTTACAAATTTATAATTCATATGTGTGGCAGTTGGCTACTGGCTATGACGCAACCAATGTGGGTAGATAGGGTTGGCATCCAAATTTGGTATGTTTGATCAACACCATTTTTATTTTTATTTGTAAGTTGGAATTTTTTGTAAATTGTTTTGACTTTCTTTCATTGCTTCTTGCAGAGAAGAAACAAACAAACTCACACTTTTGTCAATTCCTTCCATATTTCTTGCTTATTAAATATTGTCTGATTATTATTTTGTTTTTTAATAATGGTATTGTATAAACAAAATAGGGAAAAAACATGGGTAGTTCAACAGACTAACACAAAATACAAAAAGATGAGTGGAAGAAAGCAAAACAAGTAAATTCATTGACAAAACAATAATGTTAAAATAATAGTTTCTTAAGACATCAAATATATAGAATTCACAAAAGATCGCTATCTCGTGACAATGAGCTAACCCCAAAAATCCGTCCTCAATTTGAATTGTGGGCTGTCTTAATTTAAATAGAAGATCGTTGTAATGTAGATCGGGCTAAGGACCGTCCCGAAGATTAAGGTTCGGGTATCTTAGATGGAAAATTGGTCTTATATTTTATTTGACTTGTTATATTAAAAATATTAATAATTTTGTATTATATTTAATATAAGTAATTTAGTTTAATTGGTTAAATATTTTAATAATTTATTCTATTTCTTAATTTTTTCAAATATTATTTTTTTTAGAGAGGTGCATGGGCCTTATAAGGCTAACTCACTCAAATATCAAATGTTTTATCTAAGAAATTAAATATTTTAGATTCCAAAGAATAAAACAAAGGTGACAAAGATAGAATTCAACAACAATATAGAATATGATTTTTTTTTCTATTTTTTTTCTAACATTATCTACGTAAAAATCATAAAACTCGCTAAGATAGTTCAAATGACAAATTTAATTCTTAAAATATCAAAACTCGCATATTCAAATATGTGTCACGAACTCAATCTTTCTTACAAGAAAAACAAAATTTGTAATCGACCCACAAAAATGACAAACAACATTAGAACACCCAAAACAATAAGAAACAATTTCATGAGAATGGAAACTCCTTTACAAGAACAACTTGGTTAAGTATCTCAAATGTCCCAACTGAAATTAGGTCATGATCTAAACAACTTTGAGGATACGCCACAATTAATAAAGCAAGACTTTCATTCTCACAAAAGGCATTGCATCAAAATATTATTTGAAAGTCTACTATAACAATAAATAAGACAGCTACTGATTTCTTAACAATAGGGACACATTATTAATATAAAGTGATAAGGGACACATTATTAATATAAAGTGATAAGGTTACAAAAAAATACGGACATGCAAAATAAATACAAACATGTGAACATTTTTTATGTTTATTATATATATGAATTATTTACAGAGACCATTTTGATATGATAGAAATCTAACTACTTGTTCACAGAAAAATAAATAAATAAATAGTTGCAACAAAAACATCACTATCTTTCCAACTGGTATTTCATTAAACCATTAATGGTACGAATCTGCTTCATCTCTGTTTCTGCAGTACATTTATATATTATATTGCTTAATTAGGTTCATTTTTTAAATCCTTCCACTTAAATGTTTCATGAAATGAATGCAAAAGATCTTACCTAAAAATATTAAAGGTTTAGATTTTAATTTCAACTCAGAATAATCTGATTTAAATGAAATAAATTTGAGTTACAAAAGATGTAGCATATTATTCTCGAAGCTCATTAAAATTTTGAGTTTTATAGTTTGGAGAGTTAAATTTGTGTGGCGATGAATTATTTTCTTATTTTGTTATGAACACAAATGATAACGGATGTTGGTGTCGCGTATTTTTTATTTTTGTCGATTTTCAACTATTTGTTTTGTTGCCATTTTTGGAAATTGAGTTTTATATTTAAAAAAATACTCTTTAAAGAATTAGGAATTTTTGTTAATTGTGTACTATTGTTCTCTATCACATTAATGAAATTAATGATTATTCTTATAATTGATTGAGAAATTAAAAAATAATTTTTGAATGTATTTTTTATTATATTTGGTATGAACAATAATGGTAACTGAAAGTTGTTTTGTTTTTAATTTTATAGTTTTTATATTTAATTTACAGGTTAGGTTTGGTTGATATTTATATTAATTTTATATTAAAAATATTTTTTATTTTTTTATTTTAAAATGCTAATATTTAATTATACAACCAATAAAATTATTTTTTATAAGATAATTTTTTATTATATTTGAAATTTTTAATACTAATTAGTAATAGTTCAAAATTATGTGTCACTACAATTTTAATGCTAAAGAATCTCTAAATACACTTATTTCTTCTTCTTCATCACCGTGAATATTTCTTTCCACGTTATAGTTATCGTCGTCATCATCACAATCGGAATCGTTATCATCATCACTATAGTGGTCATTTTTATCTTCATCATTGTCAACCGTCATATCCATTTTCGTCAAGATACGACGTCTCATAAAATTGTGTAAACACATAGTCGCTTAAACGATTTGTGTTTGAGCTTTTATCAAAGATTCACCGCAATTCTCTAAAATTCGTCATTTATTTTCATACTCCAAATTCGCAGAATAAAAAATAAACATTTCATCTGCTCTATAACCAATCAATCGTTTAATTCATTAACTAAAATACTAAAATATTCTCTATTTCAAAAATAAATAAATAAATATTATCATTTTATATTAATAATTTTTATGTTTTTTTTATTTATAAAATGATAGATATTTTCAAAATTAGTATCAACCAATACTTTTAAATAAATTTTATTTAATTAAAATATGGAATTTCTGAATTAGATGATATAAACCTTAATAACAAAGAAAGTCAAAGGAGTTTAAATCAAATAAGTGTGTGATGGTGAGAGATGCAGTTGGAGTTAGGCCCCCATCACATTAAATTCAAGGTTTTCCATTACAAGTTCATATTTGGAATTTCATCCATGCTGCAACACAATAATAAACATAAGTTTTTATTTGTTTATAATAACACGTGTTTACAACTATTTTACTCTTGTTTAAAGTATTTTAAATAAAAATTAAACCTATGATTCTTAATTTCTTAGAAATCACTCTTATCACTTAAATTATTATAATAAATTTAAAAAAATAAATAACAATAATAATAAGTTGTGCAGAAGATAAGACCGAGAGCGACAACTTCCGGGAACTATGCCCCATCGTGGTATTTTACTACCAATCATAAGTTTCAAATATTAGTACCTACCCCTATGACATAACTAATGCATAGGCTTAAATGCTATAATATCTACCCAATTGACATAGGTTTTTGACTAAACATAAACTTTAAATCATTTTAATTAATTAGGTAATATGTGGTTTTCCTTAATTATTAATATTGTAGCCGAGAAAAACAAGAGACGATGTAAACAATAAAAGAACGCGGATTTAACGTAGTTTACTAAAATAAAATTTGACTAATATTGAAGGGATCAAAACAAAGATTATATCATAACAGATTATGGGTGTGACACGATTTTATATAACACTTGGTCTCTTAAAATCCTAAAAAATACAAAATTGGGATTATAAACGATGTTTTTTTAAAATAAATACTTCAGTTTTCTAAGGTGACCGAATACAATTTTAAATAAGTCTCAACTAGGTCAACATCAATATCTTAGTAAAGAGTCTTCAATATTATCATAATATTATAATAAAATATCTGACATCTTTTTATTAAAATTATACACTATTACTCAACAATTTCATATAACTGAATACACATCACTTATTACCCCACTTAGTGGTAATAGTTGGTTTAATAGACAAAAAAAAAAAAAAAGTCACGGTTCAATTCCATCTAAAAGCGAATTGAGTTTAAGCGAAGGATCATCGTTGTGGGGTATCATGCTATTTCACCTTTAATTCAAAAAAAAAAAAATAGAATTGTATCAAATTCATCTATTAGTTTTATAAACATACTATCAATTAATAATAATACAGATTGTTAATTCAAGAAATGTCAATTTTCAATTAATGTTTTGCTACAATCTTATCCAGTCGACATAAAACATTGAGACCCCACCCTGCGACTATCTCTTTATACAGATACATAAACTAGAATACTCCAATATCCTTTTTTCAGATATATATATATTCTGTAAAAATAATAAAAATACAAACAATTGAATTCTGAAAATTATGCAATACAAACAAAATAAAATAAAAAATAATTGCAAAATACTTGGTCCTTAATTGTATTGTTATTCAATAAATAGCATTTGACTATTTATACAGAAAATCAGCTTAAAAATTCATATAGAACCCACCAACAATAGTTAAACAAGAAAGGTAACTAAATAAGATTACAATCTATAACAAAATGTGAAACAAAAACAGTACAAAAACAGTTTCAAATATAGCTGCTAACAACATATCAAGATATTAATCTAACGGTTAAGTCTACAGATCAGCCGATCACTTGTCTTCTCCATCATCGTCGTCGTCATCATCATCCTTCTCATCATCATCTTTCTCGTCGGCAGAATTGGATTCTCCTTGATCATCATCTTCTTCTTCTTCCTCGTCTTCATCTTCTTCGTCATCTGTCATATTGTTTATGACTTCAGTGATTATCTCCTTCACCTCGGCTTTTCTATGCAAAAGATCTAGCTCAAAATGTTTGCCTGTCAATAAACATGTGTTATTTATGTCAAAAGGGTGTGAAGGGCGTGTTAAACTAACTAAAAACAACTCAATCATGAAACTAACCTAGTAATTTGATAATATCTGCCAAAGTTGCCTGCAAAATGAACAAAGACAATTAAAAAACATAGAGCAATAACGAGAATTTTTCGTATTTTCCAAGCAGAACTTACCGTATTGAAGTTAACTTCCTTCAAAGTATCTACAACAACTGCATGTATTTCTTCTCTGCTGGGTTCTGGTTTAGACTTCTTTCCAACCTTTCGTTTTCCTTTTTCTACTCCATGAAAAAATAGCAGAGAAATTACACATCCATTACAAAATTCAGATTTTAATAAAAGAAGCATTTAACTTTAACATACCTTGATCCTTTGACGACGACTTGCCTTTCTCCTTCACTGGTTTTTCCTTTTCCTTCTCAACTTTTTTGCTCTTACTTGCTGAGACCACCTTCTGTTTTGAAGCAGCTGATCCAGAAGCCTCCACAGAATCACTTGCACGCTTCTTTTTCGCAACACTGGTAGATATTTTGGGGGATTTTACAGATTTATCCTCCTTTTCTTTGCTCCCAGACTCTTTCACAGACTTCTTAGTTGATTTTTTCTCAGATGGAACCTTCTTTTTAGGTTTTTCTTCTTCTCCCTCTTCCTTATCTTCAGACTTAGTCTCTTCATCACTTTCTTGCTCGTGAACCTTCTCATCCTCATCCATATCCTCAGAACCAGATTTGGTGTCTAAAGGCAGAGTTACATCATCATCATCCTCATCTTCTTCATCATCTTCCTCTGCTTCAGGAACTTGTTCCTCCTTGTCATCAGTTTCAGTTTCCTTCTTCTTCTTCTACTCATCAAAATGAAGGGAATTAAAAATATAGACACCAGAGAGGATGTTCAACTTCAAAATTAGTCTTTTTCAGTTTTCTATTGTAAAATTTTGCATGTACAATCATTCATCCTTTAACTTGCAATCACCATATAAAAATACTTAGTCTATTTGAAATGGAAATACACTCGGTTGATGTAGAAGACAACTTTATATTATTCCAAGACTATCAATAGAAAACGTCAGTTTAAAACAGGCTTCCAAAATAAGGCAATGTCTATATTTGGTTTAAATCTTGTGCCACTATTGCATCATTTGATTTTGATGTTAATATATAATAATGTTTTGTCTTGATAAATAACAAACTATAAAAAGCAGAGTTTTGTATAAACATGGAAAAATTAAATAAACCAATTAAAGGAACTATTTTTTGAAAAGGTGAGATGCTACCAGTTAGAGTAACTTAAAACAAAGATAAATGTCAATAACATCCTAATGAAACCAAGAGTGTTGTATGCAGCACAATCAGTGTTGAATGTATAATATAATTGCCACATAACCAAATGCAACTTCAAAAGAGTTGCCATGTCAGTTGCTAAATAATCTTTACAGAATTTTGACTTTTAAAATTGTAGAGAACAAACCTTTGAAGGCCTCTCACGAGATCTCTTTGCCACCCTTGCCTTTCGCTTTTTGCTTCTCTGTGTATGTAAAGTAACATGATAAGGTAAAAAGAAAAAGGAAATCATGAACACTGAAAAGGGCAAATGTATTTATATCAAAATAATCAAGCCACGAAAAATTTAACCTGTTCTTTTTCAGCAAGCAAGGTATCAGTGGTAGCTTCTGGAGCTTCCAAAAATTCCAACAACTTTATTGAAAGTTCCTCCTGAAAATATCATTCAAATGAAAGAAAAGATTAATCCATTATCCCAGTAAGCATGTACAATCATCATCTAATAACACTTACCTTCTTAGTGGAAGTCTTATTAACTGGAATGTTAAGAACATCGCAGAAATCCAATAGCTTCTCCTTAATACATTTGTCAAGTTTATCCTTAATCTTACCCTTTTGCTTTTCCTGTTGAAAACTTAATTAGTGAAGAGTGCCAAGGGTTCCAACACTAGTTTGACTGGTAAATATAATATAACATCATAATCTAAACCTGTTGCATGCATATTCAGGTTGCAAAAGAGACAACAAAAAGAATAATTGCAGATAAGTAAAAACAAGTCTTTCAATGTTGAACAATGTACCTCGTTCTCAATCCACACATAGCCAGAAAAGTTGCCAATGTTTTTCTTTAATGTGTGTATCTGCAAACAACAAACAAAACAAAGTTACTCTTGTTATACAATCTGGCACATGAAAATGGATTATGTAAGCATTCCTGATCCACCAAGTCAAATCAAGAGATAAAAAATACAAATATAGATTTAGACACTGCTTGAATCATTAATAAAAAAGGCACCATAAAAAATAAATACACAACCTAGAAGTATTACCTTTGTTTTCTTTCCAAACAGGATTGAGTGAAGAACCTGCAAATTGTCATCAGGCTTTCTCTTTGATAACTTGTAAGCCACTGGAAAATTCAAATTTTTAGATCCCAAAAAATATCATTATTAAGGCAACAAGCAAGCAGAATTTTATGTATTATCTTATTTTCCAGCATTTTCACTGATGAAAAGTTTAAAAATAACAGAGGCACATATGAAATCTACTTCAGAACAAAACTGCAAATAACCTCTAAATGCTCAGTATAACATCATTAACAGGGTTTCAGGATTAAAGCAAACAAGCAGTCTATATACAACTCCATGTACAACAATGTGGAACTAATATTAGCTATTGAACTTTAGGACCATGCCCTGTCATAAAGAACAACCTGTACCCATAGAGACCATATACTTTCAGGAGAATTTCTTATCCTAACTTATTTAAAGAGTAAATTTGAATAAACACATAAAGAGCATGTGCACAGTCCAACCAAGCCCCTGAACACAACTAGTAAGAATTCAAAACCATCAACATTCAGTTAAGGTTCTCCAAACATAAAAACTGAACCAGACATTTAGGTTGTAGTTCTGCAAGTACTACTGGACTATTGCCATTATATCATACTACAAGACAAGACATATTTGAAACGACTTAACATAGAGGTGGGTTGAATCCAACCACAACTCACCTCCAAAAAGTGATGATCTATAATATATAATTATCAAGTTAAAATTAGAGCAATCGCATACAAGTGAATTGTACCCTCTTGTAAGATTATTCTAAACCAGGTCATTGGAAACAACAGGCATTGCTCGACATTTATAGTCAAAAAACATAGAAAATTAGGATGCATACTTTAAATTGCTGACTTGTTAAAATGATTGATGAACAAGGAATAAATCAGTCTAAACTATCTAGGAATACTTGCAAAACTAAATGAAAACCTTGGCATGTATAAGTCTATTACACTTCCAGGTTTCCACCAACATACATAAACATAATAACAGTCCAATTCACAATCTTGTTCAGAACAAAGCACATAAAACAGTAAAACTTTCAAGGAGAACATGAATACATACCATTGGGTATATCTTTAAGATGTGTGCCTTTACCCTGCATATATGAGATCTTGATTAGAAACCCATCGATAACACTATCAAAATATTCATATAAAAAATTGTTTCACAGCAAATACCTGCTCAATTGATAACCCCTTAGTCGCACTTCTTGATGATTGGGGTGCTGAATAGCGTTCAACCGTCTTCCTTTCCCGTGTTGGCCTTTCATTAGGCGTAACAGGCTCTTCCTTGTCTGAAGCCGGTGATTTAGTTGTCTTCTCAGATCTCCTCTTACGAACTTTCTTCACCTTCTTCTCTTCATTTTCACTATTCTCTTCCGCATTCACTTCAGATCCCTCCTTTACTTTCTCAGCCTCAGCTATTTCAACATCCTCCACTCTCTTCTCTGCTTCTTCCTCGACGTATTTCCCTTCCTTAACCGCTCCTTCTTCCTTCTGTTCCACTTCCTTCGCCGCTTCTTCTTCCACCATGTTTTCCCCTTCCTTCGCCTCTTCTTTCTCTTCCGTGTCCTTCTCTTTGCCTTGATCTGGCTTCTCCACCAACTCTTGAGCTGGTTTCATATCTAAATCGACCGTATCTTGCCGTTTTTCGTCTTCTAGGGTTTCCATTTTCCGTACAGAAACAGTCAGCTTGCAGTTTCTGGAATGAGAAATAAGAGCGATGAATACTGTAATCGGATCAGAGAGGTAATCGAAAGGAAAAACAAAGAGAAGAAGATTGTACGTACTTGCTTCAGTGAGTGAAGATGCGAGGGTTTTGAGCTTCCGAAACAGGGTTAAAGAGAGAAATTAGGGATCGGGATCAATTTATTGGGCGCGCTGATTGAATATGAGATGGGGTTTCAAATTTTCGTAGCCAAATTTGTGAGCGGGATCTGCTTCTTCTTCGCCGTGCCGGCGCGGTTTTATTTTTGGAAATCGCGGCAAATTCAAGGTCTAGTTTCATTTCGATTTTAAACCAAAAATAATTATAATTATCAAACTAGGGCTCTTTATAGCATGTTAATTCAAATTTCGGACATTTTCTTTTAAACCTTACGATTTGAGGTTTTATTATTTAAGTTATACAAAAATGAGTTTTCGTATCAAACGTTTTCAAATTTCGTTAACTTAATATCTACGTAGTATTATTCAATATCACTCATTTAATTATTGAAGATGTTCTCTAACTAAATTCTGAAAATCGGAAGAACCTCAAACCAAATCGGTGCCAAGTTGAATCTCCTCAGTTGTGAATTATAGTTGCGTCTACTATTTTCGGTGGAGAATCATATCATCCTCGGTCGAAAACCATGTCCACTATTAAAAATCGTTTCATGATCGATGTTTTCGACCGAGGGGCCAGATCAATAGTTATGAAAACTCTTCTTGTGGTCCAGTTTGGGACGACACGTTAAAAGGCTCAGACATCATTCTCAAATTTCAAGACGTTCTTGACTAAATTTCAAAAATCGAAAGAAACTCAAACCAAATCGGTGTTAAGTTGAATCTTCTCAACGAATTAGTGTTTTGACTACCGATTCTCTAAGATTCATAATGTTACTTTTTAAAAATCACGAACAGGGCATCTACACTAGGGCATCTACACTGGCTGAAAATAGATAGATTCATAAGGCGAATGAAATAGAGTTCTTTTTGAGTGACAGAGATTCTGATTCAACTTCTCCCACCACAAGAAATAAAGTAGATATAGGTTTGGTTCGGTTTGAGTTATTGAAATAACCTAAATCCAAAAAATATCACATCACTCCCTTCATATCGTCATTTTATTCACGTCACTTAATTAATTAATTAATTAATCAGAATATTAAAATATCTTTTTATTTTAAATTGTTATTTTTTATTTTATCATTTTATATTAATACACTTTAAGTATTTTAAGAAAAAAAAATTATACACCTCCTCAAAATCACCACAAATTATTATTTTTCAAATGAACATTATCAAAGCCATAGTGAAACTAATCTATTAGAGCTTGTCTCAAATTGGGTTTTTATGATTTTATCTAGAAACTCAAACCTTGCCTCTAACTTCCTTTCATCAATTAAATCATACTTTTTAATATACAAAATATCAAAATACCATTGTTTTGAAAATCGTTCTATACATAAACTCAATTTTTTTTGGCAAACTTCGGTTCGATCAGTTCAACTGGTTAAACCACTTGTCAGACCGGAATATTGCACTCATCCTGTTAGGATTTGTATCTCCCAAATCCGACCAGCTTGAAACAATCTGTAAAAATGCAAGAAAGAAGAACACAAAAAGACACTAATTTATAGTGGTTCACTAAAATTGAGCTACGTTCACTTTAAGCACCACCAGATTTTACTATTAAGAAGAAGAAGGAATACAGAGTTTTTGCCTCACACTTTATCTCTCTAGAATTATGTTTTTATTATGTAAACTCTTAATAATCACATATTTATATGGTAAACATTCAGGTAATAAAACCTAAATAACTTTTGGTCAGGCCCAAGCCCAAAACCAAATACAAACTCAATAAACTCTAATTAACAACGTAGAGTTTATTATAAGTGAATGCTCCATAACTCAACAATCTCCCACTTGGAGACTAACTTCATCATCTCTCGATCGATAGCGGTTTTCCATCCGGTGTCTTAACGAAGAAGACCAACTGAAGTTGCACACAACTTCAGTTTCTCATTTGTCACAGCTTTCGTCAACATATCAGTTGGATTCTCACTCCCGATAATATTCTCAAGAGATAATACTCCATCTTCTAAAGTTGATCGGATGAAATGATAACGAACTTGTATATGCTTCGTCCTGCCATGATAAATATGATTTTTTTGCCAAATGAATGACACTCTGACTATCACATCGCAACACACTTCCCTCGTAGTCTTTACCCAATTCTCGCAAAAAGGGTTGTAACCACATCATCTCCTTAGCAGCCTCTGTCACAGTAATATACTCTGTCTCACAACTAGAAAGAGCAACAACCTTCTACAATTTTGAAACCCAACTGATTGCAGTACCTCCCAGAGTATAAATGTACCATGTTGTGCTCTTCCTACTATTAACATCACCACTATTATCTACATCAACATATCCTTCCAAACCTATATTAGACTTTCGAAAACACAAAGTGAGACACGTACTTCCTCTTAAGTATCGTAGTATCCACTTTACTGCTTCGCAATGTTGTCTACCCGGGTTGCTCATGAATCTATTAACAACTCCCACTGCATGTGCTATGTCTGGTCTTGTGCAAACCATCGCATACATAATACAACCAATGACAGAGGAATACAGAATAGTGACCATATAATTTTTCTCCTCCTATGTTGAAGGCGATTGGTCTTTAGATAGTCTGAAGTGACTAGCTAAGGGGGTAGTAATTGGTTTTGCATCATACAAGTTGAACCTGCTAAGAATTTTCTTCATATATTCTTCTTGTGAAAGCTTAAGAACTTCTTCATCCCTGAAAATTCTCATCCCAATGATTAGTTTAGCAACACCCAAATCCTTCATTGCAAACTTTTCAAACAATTTTTTCTTGAGTTTGTTAATCTTATACAAATTTGCTCCAACAATCAACATGTCATCAACGTAGAGGAGTAGAAAAATGTACGATTTATCAAATCTCTTGATATAGCATCAATGATCAGCGTTACTTTTTATGAAGCTATCAAACTTCTTGTACCATTGCATTGAAGCCTATTTCAAACCATACAGACTTTTCTGAAACTTACACACAAGATCATATTTTCCTTTGATTTCAAATACTTCTGGATGTCGCGTGTAAATCTCTTCATCTAAATCACCATGAAGAAAAGCAGTTTTGACATTCATTTGTTGAAGATGAAGGTCTTCTTTCAAAACCAAACTCAAAATAGTTTTGATTGTCATCAATTTAACTACTAAAGAGAATATCTCATTGTAGTCAATACCTTATTTCTGTTAAAATTCTTTCACAATCAATCTTGCATTGTACCACATTATTTTATCATGTTCTTCTTTAATCCTAAAGATCCATTTGTTGTGAAGTGTTTTCTTTCCCTTTGGTAGCTTAGTGAGCTCAAAGTCTGATTCAACGTCAAAGAGTCCATCTCATCTTTCATCGCAGACTCCCACTTAACTGATTTATCAGATTGTATTACTTCCTCATAGCACTCAGGTTCACCTCTATCTGTCAACAATATATAGTTCAGAGATGGAGACCACCTCTTGACTGGTTTTCGATTCCTTGATGATCTTTCAACTATATAACAGGTGTTTGTTGATTTTTCTCTGAGTCCACGTTCTCAACGATTTCATCTTCAACAACACATTGTTCTTCTTCGATAGTCGGTATATATTCATATGAAAATTCTCTCAAATCGACTGTACCAGTCTCTTCCAACTTGGAATCACCATTTGATGTATTCCCTGTTAGGATTTGTATCTCCCAAATCCGACCAGCTTGAAACAATCTGTAAAAAATACAAGAAAGAAGAACACAAGAACACACAGATTTATAGTGGTTCACTCAAATTGAGCTACATCCACTTCAGCCACCACCAGATTTCACTATGAAGAAAAAGAAGGAATACATAGCTTTTGCCTCACACTTTATCTCTCTAGAATTCTATCTTAACCATGTAAACCCTTAATAATCACATATTTATAGGGTAAACATTCAAGTAATAAATCTAAATAACTTTGGTCAGGCCCAAGCCCAAAACCAAAAAAGATAAACCCAATAAACTATAATTAACAATGTAGAGTTTATTATAAGTGTAGGCTCCATAACTCAACATTCCCAACACAATCTTTATAGAGAACCTGTTCATTGAAGATAACATTTCTACTACGAATGATCTTCCGAATTTGATTATCCCAGAAACGATAATCAAACTCGATATCACCATAACCAATAAAAAAATATTTATTAGACTTTGAATCAAGTTTGCTCCTATCATATTCATTAATATGAACATATGATAAATAACCAAACACTTTCAAATAAGAAAGGTTTACCTTTTTATTGCTCCAGGCTTCTTCAGAAATTATGAATTTAAGAGGAATAGAGGGTCCCTTGTTTATCAAGTAGGCAACAGTGTTTATAGCTTCTGCCCAGAAGGTTTTAAGCAGCCCTACATGCAATCTCATGCTTCTAGCACGCTCGTTCAATGTTCGATTCATTCGTTTAGCTACTCCATTCTCTTGAGGCGTTCGGGGAACAGTCTTCACCATACTGATCCCATTCACAACACAATACTCTTTGAAATCTGAATTGATATATTCACCTCCGTTGTCGGATTTCAAGCACTTAACTTTCTGATTTGTTTCATTTTCAACCAAAGTCTTCAATTTCTTGAAAATAACAAATACTTCAAACTTATGCTTCATAAAATATACACATACATTTCTTGTCGAATTATCTATAAACGTCACGTAGTATTGTGATCCGCCAATAGAAAAACAGGTGCAAGTCCTCACACATCAGTGTGTACCAATTATAGTTTTTATTTCTTGAGTTCCTTCCCAATCTTTAAGAAACTCACCCGTTTCTGTTTTTCAAGAATGCAGTTTTCACATAACTTATGTTCAACAGACTTTAGTTCTGGAATTTGTCCATTCTTCAAAAGAATTTTCATCCATTTTCACTCATATGGCCCAACCTGTAATGCCACAGCTCACTGTTCTTCGAGTCATCAACTATAGCAGCAACTGTTTATCTGCAAATTGAAGTCGTGTTTAACGTTCCAGTTTTGTGACCTTGAGCAACAACTATTGCTCCTTCAGTCACCTTCCATGCACCATTTTCACAAATGAAATTGTGACCTTCTTCATTAAGTTGTGTAACAGAAATCAGATTGCGCATTAAACCTGGAATGTGTCTCACCTTATTAATCTTCCAAACAGAACCATTTGCCATCTTCAATTTGATGTCTCTCATACCAACAATATCCAGTGGTTCACCATCTACGAGATAAACTTTCCCACAGTTTCCAGCCACATAATTCTCCATTAATTCTTTGTGGACAATGGTGTGGAAAGACGCTCCCGAGTCTAAAACCCATGAATCTATCGGGCTATCAGCAGAAAGAAGTAATGCATCAGTGACAATTTCTGTAACAACGTTGGCTGTATCATTTTTATCATCATTGTTTCTCTTCGGTGCTTTGCAGTTCCTCTTCAAATGACCATGTTTACCACAATTCTAGCACTCAAATGTCCGTACAGACTTGGACTGACTCCTCTTGCTCCTCGACATAAATCTGCTCTTACCTCGGTTGAAATTTCTATCATTACCTCTACTCCTATTTTTCACATTCAAAGCAGAACCTTTGAACGTTTCACCATAATCAATTTTACGAACCTCTTCAGTAAGAATACGATCTCTAACTTCAAAAAATTTCAGTTTAGCATTTTCAACTGAATTACTAATTGTTGCCCTCATAGGTTCTCAGTTATTTGGTAGAGATGCTAACAAAATCAGGGCACTAATTTTATCCCCAAAATCAATCTCAACAGATAGCAATTGATTCACAATTGTATTGAATTCATTCAAATGAGTAGTAACAGAAGTACCATCAACCATTTTTAAGTAAAAAAGTTTTTTCATTAAGTGTACATTGTTGTTAGCAGATGATTTCTCATACATATTAGAAAGAGCTTTAATCAAACCCATTGTGGTCTTCTCCTTTGCTTAATTGTGAGCAACCATCTTGGCTAGCGTCAATCGGACAACTCCCAAAATCTGTCTATCAAGGAGTTTTCATTCAACTTTATCCATCTTCTCTGGTTTCTCACTCAAAGAACATGAAGCTTATTTCCATAGAGATAATCTTCAATCTGCATTCTCCAGAAGGAATAATTTGTCCCATCGAATCTTCCAATACCATGTCCTATATTGTTCTCACTTGGCATTGTTTCCAATGCTCAGATCTAGCCTAGTTGCTCTGATACCAGTTGTTCGAATTTGTATCTCCCAAATCCGATTAGCTTGAATCAATCTGTAAAAATGCAAGAAAGAAGAACATAAGAAAACACAGATTTATAGTAGTTAACTCAAATTGAGCTACGTCCACTTCATGCACCACCAGATTTCACTATGAAGAAGAATAAGGGGGAATACAAAGTTTTTGCCTCACACTTTATCTCTCTAGAATTATGTCTTCATCGAGTAAACCCTCAATAATCACATATTTATAGGGTAAACATTCAGATAATAAAACCTAAATAACTCTTGGTCAGACCCAATCCCAAAACCAAATACAAACACAATAAACTCTAATTAACAATATAGAGTTTATTATAGTGTAGGCTCCATAACTCAACACATGTTTGGAATTGATATTCTAAAAGCAATTGAATTGGTGATTAAAGAGGAGTATTATATTGCAGCAATACCCCTATTGGAAATGCCTACTAATATATTTGCTCTTGTATTTGGAGATCCAAATAAAGAGTCGTTTTGGAAACTTTACTTCAGAGAGATTTAAAAAAAATGATTTTATAATATTCTGAATATGGAACGGAACCAACAATCGAAACAATAAATGTTTTCAAATGGGGTTTATAGTACATTGTAAAATCGACCAAAGCACACCTCCAACTAATTAACAACCAAATCTAGGTATATCATTCTATCGGTAACTTCCATACATGGTAACTTCCATACATGATTTGCATGACAATTGCAGTTTCATACAAATAAGATCCCTAAAAGATAACAAAAATCAATTGAAAGACAAAGTCATGTTAATATGTATACTCGTATACAAATTATGCTATAAACCCCAAATCCAAAGAAATAGAAGAACTAACCATCTTGATTTGGAAAAGAACTAACCCAAAGTAAAAGTAGATGAATTGAGGTCATTGAATAGATAAGGAGAATAAACTAAAGAGTGAAGAAGATAGAAATTATAGATATAAGTCGAGTGATGAGTTGATGTCGCTAAATAAATAAGGAGAAGAACTAAGGATTGAAGAACATATAAATTATAGATATGAGCCGAGTGATAGCCTATTCTAATGGGTAACCTTTCCAACCGGAAATTGTTGGTTCGGATTTCCGATTGAATCGGATTTTGTCCTGTTCAAAAAGACTCTATTTTCGCTTTCATGTGACCACGATTGAAATGGCTCTTGTTCTCAGACCGAGAATCCTATCTTCCTAAATCAAATGGCGAAAATCCTTATCACTCTTTTTTTCAAGTCAAGAATGTGTAAACCGATGCCATAGGCTTAGAACATCGAAATAGGAGTAGTAGTTAACTCAAACGGGGGGCAATGGGTAGACAACTCAATAGGCACTTAGTGTGGGGAGGTAGCCGTTCACTCGTCTTTCAGCTGCGTAGGATTCTCAAATTATCTTTTTTTATACTGACTTCAGAGAAAAATATTTTAGTAAGAAGCAGGGGATAACAAAATAAAAGAGAGAAGATGGGCCAGGAACGTTCATTTCATTAAGTCTTTTAGTTCGACTATCTTGAAAGAAAGGATTATCCAATCAAACTAATGTCTAAAAGAAAGTGTATCCATAAATGGAATTGAATTAGAAAGAGAGATTCTCCTTTCTATAATTTATATAATAGGGGTAGGCTGCATAACCGGTCTTTCCGGAAAGGAAAAAAATTCCTCACTGCATCGGTGTAGTCTCACCTCTCGCTAATAGTGAATGTAAAAGAGTCCAACTCCTAGTTGTCATTCCATTTTTTACGAGCCCCCAAAGGATGATAAATTCGTTATCATAGTTTTTGAACTTCTGCTACGAAAGAAAAGACCTTGACTTCAAAAAGCATAAGATTGACCGCTTCGCCCCTAAGCTAGCTCTCGTTTTCTTTCTCGAAAGTAAATCCTAAATTTCAGGTCAAATGAATTAAGCCAGAAGCTAAGGGCTTTGTTCAAGTGGTTTGCCAATCCATTTTTCTATATACGAAAGCGAGAATCCTCTCGTAAGCACGCCCGCCTTTCAATTCATTCTTCATCCGCACGTCTACTCTCACAAAACGGAAGTCGTCATCAAACTTACCTAGATTTCCGCATTAAAGTAAAAAATTGGATCGCCCATTCAACTGTATCACGGTGGGACAGGTTAGACCGCCGTCGGACGACGCATTACAACTATGCAAAATACCCGTCTTTTAAATATTTTTTAATTTATAACTTTAAACAAGTAAGGGTAATAAAGTAATTAACCTTTAAAAAATTAGTCTTTTTAATTCTTACACCAAAAAATATTTTTTATAAATACATATACTATCTATGGAACAATGGTCAATAATGTTTGAAAGTTTAAACAAGTCTTATATTAGAACGAAAAATAAAATTTAAAATTGTTAAAACGAAATATTGTTTGGTATAATTTTATCAATAAAAACCTAGATTTATGTGATTTGAAAGAAAAAGTATAAAATCTCAATATATGGAGTCCCAATTTGAAATAATTTTTTTTTTGGGTTATAGTTAAATAAAAGTGTAACAATAAAATTATAGATATAAATTCTATTATATTTGTTTATCCTCTCTAAAAAAATCATATATATATATATATATATATATTTGATAAGATGTGTTAAAAGATTAAAATACAAATACCAATTTTACCCTAAAACAAGCCGTGAAGTCTTTCACGTATTGACGGCGGCGGTGGTTTCAACCGGAAGCTCCGGCTAAGAATGGATAGTTCAATGGATTTGAAGACCTCCTCCGGCCAATCTCCGTCCGACGATCATCATCTCGATCTCTACACAATCCCTACGCACTCCAGTAAGTCTTTCTCTTTCTCTTTCTATTAACATCTCAATTCTCTTCAATGGATTTGAAAACCTAAATTGCTTTATTTGAAAACAAGGTTGGTTCTTATGGAACGACATTCACGACACCGAGAAACTACACCTCCGAGAATTCTTCGACGGAAGTTCCATGACTAGAACTCCAAAGATTTACAAGGAATATCGAGATTTCATTATTTCAAAGTATAGGGAAGATCCGTTAAGGAGACTTACATTTACTGAGATTCGTAAGTCGTTAGTTGGAGATGTATGTTTGCTTCATAAAGTGTTTAGTTTTCTGGATAAATGGGGGTTGATTAACTTTGGTGTGTTGGATGATGAGGAGAGAGTTGAGGATGTTGAGACTGAAGGAAATTGGAATGTTAAATTGGAGGAAGGTGCACCGATTGGTGTTCGTGTTGTGGCTGTTCCGAATTCGTTGAAGCCGGTTTGTTTGCCTCAGGATGGGAGTGATTCGAGTGGGAATGAGGTTGATAATGTTGTTAAATTGCCTGTTTTGGCTTCTTATAAGGATGTTTATGGTGAGGTGAAGGGAATGTTATGCGGGAATTGCAAAGAAGTTTGTGAATCCGAACATTATCATTGTACAAAGGTATATTCTTGTTTTAGACTCGTAAACTACGAAGAAATGGGACTTGCAATTTATCTCAATGGTTGTGTATATTCGTTTTATATTCTTTCTCGTTTAGTTTGAGCAAAGGTATAAATTGTTAATACCTTAAATACTTTCTTACATCTTCATTCATACTCGTAAACATTGGTTGATTAAAATACTAGAACTACGATGAATCGGGACTTGTGATTTATCTCAATGGTTGTGTATATTTGTTTTATATTCTTTCTCGTTTGGTTTGAGCAAAGATATCAATTGTTAATACCTTAAATACTTTCTTACATCTTCATTCGTACTCGTAAACATTGGTTGATTAAAATACTAGAACTACGATGAATCGGGACTTGCGATTTATCTCAATGGTTGTATATATTCGTTTTATATTCTTTCTCGTTTAGTTTGAGCAAAGATATCAATTGTTATTACCTTAAATACTTTCTTACATCTTCATTCATACAATCATTGATCACCTACTTGTTTGTTTCCTTGCTACTGCTAGAAGCTAGGTATGTATAAGCTTTAAGCTTGTATAACTGCTTCCATTGGAATTTCCAATGCGGAAATAGTAATACCTTTTACTAGGATCATCAATTCACATCGAGCATAGTTGTACTTATCTTTGGCGTCCGATACATTCTTATTTTAGTAAGCAAATTGTCTTAGACAGTAATTGGAGATTTTTTTGTGTTTCAGGAAGAGGACATGATAATCTGTTCAAAATGCTACAAGAATGGGAACTATGGGGTGAACAGGTCTGCGGATGATTTCAACCTCATTCAAAGCATTACTAACAAGACTAAATCTGATGCTATTTGGACGGAGGCAGAAACTTTGGTTCTTTTGGAATCTGTGTTCAAGCATGGAGATGATTGGGAAGCTGTAACACAAAATGTTAAGACAAAGAGTAAACAGGAATGTATATGGAAGCTTATACAGCTTCCGTTTGGGGAGTATATGTTTGGGTCTGCTTATAAGAAGGATCATACTGATGCTAATATGATTGTTTCCAAGCATGGAGAATTAACTTCAAACGAGTCTCATTCTCAAGAGAAAACTGAAGCAAAAGTCCAAGACAATGAGCTTGAGCATAAGGGTGAACAGAATGGAGATACTGAGATGGAGACACCAACTCTGAAGAGAAGACGTAGTGCTTCACCTTCAGACAATAGGGGTACATTGATGGAACAGGTTATTACTCTTTTTTCTTCATAAATCTTCAGAAGAAATTTGTTATCGGACATCATGGACATTTTTACTTATATAAATTTAAACCAAAACATTCACATACACTATATTTTAAATCAGAATCAGATGGTTTAATTAGAACAAGGTGATTTCAAATCAATCATCCAGTTTCTGAAGTTTTATTGATTTGATTCAAAAAATAAATTACTCGTCTTTCTGTTGTAATATCCAATTAATGTTAAAAAATCATAAAAATTCAAGCTTTCAAATGACATGTTACTTGACTGGAACAGGCGATATATATCATTTCAAGAGGTTTTTCAGTGAAAGGGTTATTTGAAAGTTTGAAATTTGTATTTACCCTAATATTGCTTCCCTTTTCTCTTGTTGCATAGTTTTCTTATCAGTTCCTATTATGTTGACTATCAACTTTCTGCAAATTAGGTAGCTCTCATATCCTCTTTAGTTGGTCCACATATCACTGCCTCTGCGGCCTCTGCTGCCATCACTGCACTCTGTCATGAAATCCAATGTCCAAATGAGATATTTGATGGTGATGATAGTGACAATCATGTCTTAGGATCTTCTCTGGAGGACATGCTTGACAGGTTAATATCTTCATGGTTTTTTAATAATGATATCTCTATTTTCTTTTGTTTCAATGTTTGTGGATTTTTTACCTGCTCTTTTCTCCATTCAGAGAACACCGGGATGAAGGTACAGAGGCTGGTGGAGGTCCTGGTGAGTCAGGTTAGTATATGTGAACTGTAGCTAATTTAAATATTTCTGCTTAAAAATGTAAAGCAAACTAAGCTATTGTATAGTTTGACTAGTGTAACTGCTTCCATCTTTTTTTAATATTCTTGTTCATGTAGAAACTCATTCAACCCAAGAAAAAGACACGATACCTTATACATTGAGGATAAGAGCTGCAACAGCCACTGCCCTTGGTGCTGCTGCTGCTCATGCCAAGTTGTTGGCTGATCAGGAAGAGCGAGAAATAGAAAATCAAATGGCAAATATAATTGAAGCACAGGTGAACTCTCCTTTTCTCCTTGTTGCTACATTTCTGGGTAAATTGAACCTTATACTAACAGGCTTTGATGATTGTTTTATTTTTTCATATAGTTAAAAAAATTGCGCCACAAAGTTGACAATTTTGAAGATCTGGAGCAGATAATGGAAAAGGAATATGCTCAAGTAGAAAGGCTTAAGAAGGCTCTCACATCAGATAGATTAAGTGTTTTACAGAATCTAATGAATGCTGGGATATCTGGATGGAGGGATCATGCTCCTGTAAAATCAGCCTAGTGGCTTTTGACAGACTTAAAAGGTTAGATGAGTAGTCAGATAGATGTTGGTTCTTTTAACCCTTCTATACTTGAGATATGTTGTTTGTTTTCGATTGTATGTTAAGCTCAAATTCGACACCCGACTGAACAGGGAAAATATTTTATGATTTTAGAAGCATCTGTATCTTGTATCAATCTGCCAATGTCAAGTTATTAACTATAATATATTTATAATCCGGAGACTTGTTTTAGTAATTACTTTGCACTGATATATTCCCTAAACTTGGTACATGACCAATATGAATTTGGTTTGACTTGCTCTAATGGTCATCTGATATGGAGGGCTTGGGATACTTAAAATTTGGATTGATTACATAAACACTTGGAAACTTAAAGCAATTAAAAATCTATATGCCTAGTTCAAGACCAAAGGAAGACACACAGAAAAGAGTCACAATTATTTGTGAAGACGGTTCTCCGATCTTCACAGGTTTCATCCAATTCAACCTAAACAGATGCATTAGCTAATTGCACTCAGGTATTTTTCGTCGAGTTTCTTATCGCACTCCACCATGCATTGTTTCATTGATATATAGGTGCTTATGAATGACCACACCACACCTAGCTCCTGGGCTAATACATAGACCACAAAAGTTTTGGGTGTTTGTTTATGAAACTTACTGCATATTATGGATGCACTTTTATTGATTAGCAACCTATGACCAATTACAAAGATTATTTGGGTACTGTTTATGAGACCAATTCTCACCTTCTCTTAGCAATATAGTAATCATGTTGTTCTGAATTTGTGAGGTTGCACCTTGATTAATATGGGTCATACCTAGCCTCTTACAAGGAATAAACCCTAATCTAAGAAAAACCCTTTTAAGAAGATGTGGTACATTATTTTTGTGGATTGTATTTCTTATTAGTTTTGGGGGCTGAATCAATCTGGCTGCATACAGGAATTTTATAAATGGTTAATTATATGTTTGTGCCCAAATATCCACTGACCCATCTTTTTCTCTATATATTTAAATGCCCTCAAAGTGTTTGATTGTATGCCCAATAGCCAGATTAGGGTTTCCATATATCTCTATTATCATCTACAAGCTCTAGTTCCTCTCTTATTGAAGAAAATATTACATGAGGACACAAGCTTGATACATTTTCAAAATATTTAATCTCTCTTGATATCTGGAGTTAGGAGTGACTCTGGATAAACGCATTGTTTCAGCCCACTTACATCCAAAATCTTCTTGCTCAAAGCCTCGGTTCGAGGAACCCCGGGTCTAGTGAGTAGAAAGATACGGTTTGCCCATTCCAACACTTCGGAAATGAACACCTTCAAGACAAATGTTGTTACCATCCAAGGCGGTTCTACCAAATACCTATCTCCTCGGCAAGCACTATTGACTATGCTTTTTGCCCCCTTTGTTACTTCCTCTACCGGCACTATGCTCATTTCAACCTAATAAGATAGCATTAGTTAATAATACCAAACACCACAATGAATTAGAATTAAGGTTAGAGTTAGGGTCATACATCGCGTAAATCTTGATCTACTATCATATGCCCGTTTTCGTCCATAAACTTCCCTTTCGTCATCTCCGATTCAATCAATCCTGGATTCACTATCGTGATTCCGATGTCAGACCCCACTTCCACCCTTAACGTCTCGTAAAAACTCACCACTGCCGCCTTACTTGCCTGTGTAATGTTGTGTTAGTTTCCTCCATAGAACATTATTATGTTAAAAAAAAACAGAGTATAAAGAGTTTACAATGTATAAGCTCATTCTTGGAACATTCAGCCAAGAAGCAGATGAGGCGATGACTATAATCTTGCCTTTAGTCTTCTTCAAGTGCGGAATAGCGAATCGAGTGGTATAAACATATCCCCAAAAGTTTGTGTCCTATGAATAAAATCAGGTGAAACCGTTTAATCGATTCTGAACCCATTTTTTTACGGGTTTTTCTTATCTAGATCGATAAACAACAAATGGAGGGGGTAATTGTATTTACCGTTACTTGAGCTACTTTAGTCATATCAGGAATTTCATCAAACAAACAAACTGGTGTAACCCCAGCACAGTTCACTAAATGGTCCACTGCAAGTTCAATATTATTAGATAATTCATTTCATTACATCAATAAAAACTACTTAAATTATATTTTCATATATCAGTATTAAAAAATCCCCATAATACCCTTACTTATAAAATAAACTGTCAATTTTTTATTATTATAGAATAGTCCATTTATATTAAAATTTTAAACATGAAAAAAATAAATAAATTGTTACTCTAACTCCTAAATACTCGATAATAACTATTAACTCTGAGTAGGTTATCAACTCCCGGACCTAATCGGACCTAATAAGTTATTGAGCTCGTACTCGATAATAACGATTAGTTTCGAAAAGTTACCTCGTCCAAATTGTTTGATAGCTTCATTGATCAATCTATCACAATCTTCAACCTTGGAAAGATCAGTCGGAACGGAGATAACTCCGGGAGAGCCCATGAGAATAGCTACGTCGGCGACTTGCCGGAGACTTTTCTCTCTCCTCGCCGCGAGGACTAAGTAAGCTCCTCTGATAGCATATTCGTAGGCTACATGCTGCACCCCACATATATATATACATATCAGAATTCAAACAATAAAGATAATATAGATAGATAGATAGATACATACCTCACCGATGCCGGATGAAGCTCCGGCGACGACGACAACTTTTCCGGCGACGTCTTCGGAGTAGAAGGCGCTTAGGATGTAGGAGAAGAGCTTGATGATAAGGTAAAATGGGAAGAAGGAATGGAGAGCGGAGATGGCAATACTTGGTAGAAAGGAATTGAGAAGATCATTAATCAGATCCATTATTTCTCACTTTCAGATTGAAAGAGAGAGAAAGCTAGTTATAATATTAGAGAGAGAGAGAGAAAGCTTCTGGTTTTCATGCATGCGAAGAAGATGACGCGTGGCCTGTAAGCTGGCTACCAGCGCGTACGCATTAAATTCTCTGTCATGTTTTTTTTTTTTTTTTTTTTTAATAAAAGTATATTATTTAAAATATAGTGATTATTCATTTATATTTATATAATATAGAAACTATAAAGACTTCATTTGTATTTTTTCATTAATGTATTGAGCAAAATTATTCGTTAAGTCTATTGAACCAAGTTGGGATTAAATTTTTTTATTCATTATTCGAGATTATTCATTTATCGAGGTTCTATTATTGTTTGAAAAATAATGTGAATTAGGAAATTGCTATTTTTTAATTTTCAGACTTTAAATAATACTCACTTTATTTATTCATCCATACCAACAAAGAAAATTGAGTAAGAGGGAAAATGACATTCACAAAGGATAATGTTAATCAAACTATTTTTGGAGTATAGTGTTTATATAGTCTATTCTTCTCAAGTATCCTAAGTTGTTTCACACTATAATGGGAAAGAGGTGAGTAATGACGTAACGTTTTGACGACGAAAAATTATATAAGTTATGGGCACCGAAGATGTTCGAAATAATCTTTTAAACTGAAAATTTTCGGATCAGATTTTGAGTCGAACCGTCCGGTCAGAAAGATACCAATATTGAAGTCAGAATTCGGAACTACCATTCACCCATTTCGCCACGTATTTTAAACTTTGTTAATATTACAAAAGAAAATAAAAAGTATATAAAAAAAACTAACACGCAATATCAATATTTTTTTAAGGATAAAGGCTCAAAAGATAAACATATTACACTAAAAACAACCAGTAAACTTCCAATCTTAGTATAAATATTTATTTCATCGTCCTATGTATTTATTATCACTTAACCTTAGCATGAGTTGACTCCTTCTCTAATAAAGCTCGTTGTCTTTCAAGAATAGCGCGACGACTTGCCCGTTCGATTAGCTCGGGACAAATCAAGTACCACAAATATAACCACTTGATCCACGACGGTTCCATTAAGAACCTCTCTCCACGATAAGCACTTCTCACAATCGCTTTTGCGCATCTTTCTGTCGTCTCCAATGGAACAAATCCCACTTTAACCTACACACCAAGAAAAATTAACACAATTCATATTTACTACTTTTAAATGACCTATAATTAATTCCCATATATCCCAACCTTGTTATTAAATTGACTTGATTGTGTAATTTCGGAATCTACCAAACCGGGTGCCACAATTGTTATTCCTATCTCCGATCCAATCTCCATTCTTAGTGCCTCGTAGAAACCAATCATAGCCGCCTTACTCGCCTAGACAAATTATCAAACTCATGTGAAAAAAACATTTGTACAAAAAAAAATGTAAAGAACATGTTTTCTTGTTACTTACGGTATAAATAGATAAAGTTGGCGTTGGATAACATCCGGCAAGAGAAGCTATAACGACGATCTTCCCTTTACTCTTTCTCAGATAAGGAATAGCAAAACGCGTGATGTAAACTGATCCCCAAAAGTTTATATTCTGCGCGTTTCAAAACATATAAATACTACTAAAATTTCACATAATCTATGTTTCGCGAAAAAGATTGAATTAATTTACCATAATTGGATGATTTTCAACATCATCATCAATAGTGTCTTCAAACAATGAAATTGGAGCTATTCCTGCATTGTTTATTACATAATCCACTGTTCCATTTGTAACAATCAAATAACCATTACAAATTGTGAATAATTATAAGTTTGAGACAAAAAAAATAAAACAAAACAATTCTGTCAATTACTCACATCTAGGAAAAGTTTCCATAGCTTTGTCAACAACATGTTTGCAGTCTCGACGATTTGAAACATCGCCACATACAATTATCGCGTTTGGCGAGCCCAATTGCATTGCTTTTTCAGCCACCAATCGAAGGCGATCTTCTCTTCGAGCCACCAAAACCAACTCAGCTCTTCCCTTGGCATACTCATAAGCAAGATGCTTCATAAACATAATTTTATAAAATCTTGATTAATTATAATAATGTAATCTCATAATTAATCAATAACAATAACACAATTTATGGTGTAATAATATGAATTACCTCTCCAATGCCTGAAGAAGCTCCTGTAATAAGAACTACTTTCCCTACCAAATCAGTCTTTTGATCGAAAGGCCTCTTCAAGAACTTGTTCGCGAGCTTATAAACGAGAATAACCGGTGAAAAGATGGCGAATATGAAGATCGATACAACGGGAACAACTATGTTCAATAAGTCTTGAACAAGATCCATCTTATCTTTAACTTTAACTTGTAATGACAACCATGAATATTTAAAACAACAGTTGTATTTTTAAATGGATCTGAATCTGATAATAGTGGACTTGGTCTAAATATATATATATTGTGTTGTATATATTAAATGAAACAAAGAAATAAGTGATATTAAATTTTGCCATCACCTAATCTAGAGTCTTAGATTTATTTATTTATTATTAATTTAAGTTATTTAACTTAGTGGATTCCAACGTGAGATTTTATTTCTTTCTTTAATTTAAAAAATAGTTTATTTCTGTAGATGATTTTTAAAGAGGTGTCATTTGTTTCTCGAAAGAATATTGAATTTTTCAACTCCAACCCTCTCCTATATCCAAACCTCTTACTTCCAAATATTTACATATTTACTGTTCAAATACCTAAAATGTAATTTTATATATTTAGTTTTTTTATATAATTTATTTATAACTTTTTGTTTTTATTTTATATTTTTTATTAATATTTTTTTATAGATATTATAAATTTATAATAATGAACAAAATTGATAAAAAAGTTAAAAAAATAACCATATAATTTTGTAAAATTGATATATATATATATATATATATATATTATTAATAAAGTTAAAAAGTTGTTTTAAAAAAAATTATTCAAATAATATTTTTTTGAGTTTGAAAATAAGTTTTTGAGTCCGAGATAAATTACTATTTGTGACCGTTACTCTGTATTCCGCATTAATATTGCGTTGTTAGGCTTGTATTAAATTCATCATTGAATCAGTTTAGATGCATAAATAAGTTAATAATAAGATATATGTTGATGATTGGTTGGCTTGATATTACATTTGATGCAAGGATTGAACAACAATGAAGAGAGAAATATGAGCATCAAATCAATTTGGTAGGTTTTAGCTAATTAAAATATTTTAAATAGTTATTAATTTAACATTAATAATAGAGTGATTATGTTATTATTTAAGTTAGCTAATTCAAGTAGGATTCCGTTTATTAAATGACTTATATTTATAAAAAATAAATAAACCTACTTGTCTAGATGACATCGTTAATTTTTTATTCCATTTGAATATGACATAAATTACAAGATCGTTAATAGAGAACAAATTTTTATATTTTTAGGTCGGGAAGAAATTAGAGAAATTAATACAACCTCATGGATAAATATAATAATAGTCTTTTTATTGAAGAGATTGTTTGGTTTGAGTTTATAAGAATAAATTTAGTTTATTTAAAAAATGATTTAGAGAAATTGAATATTATTTTTATTAGAATTATTTAGAAGATATTAATATATAATGAGAAAATGTATTTTAGTATTTTGTTTGATGAATTAAGTTATGTGATTAGAGAAATGAATTAAATATTATTTAGTTATGTTGAAATTTTATAAAAAAAAAAAAGACTCAAGAACAAACTCTAAGTCTATTTTAAATTAGAAAAAAAACTAGTTAACAAAAATAATATTTCGATACTTTTAGTTTTTACTACTTTCTCCGTAATAATTGATTTTGAAGAATTTTAAGAGTACATTGTTTTTACTATATTTAAAAAAAAATATATAATATATTTTTCTCTGTTACAAAAACATATTAAAATTTAGTTTTAAATTTGGTATCATTTTGAAGAATCAAATAAAAATAACTTAATTTTCATTTTACAAAACATGAATTTTATAGATTATATTTTAAAGAGAAATGATAAAGAGCGGAAATTTTTGACAAGAATGTATAGGGAATGATGTGTCACATTCTAATTAGATTGAAAATTTGAAAATTCTCTTCCTATTAAATTTTCAATCCACTTAAGAATGTGACACATCATTCTCTACACTTGTCAAGATTTTTTTTTTACTCCCTATCATTACTTTATTTTAAATTATCAAGTTTTTAGTAGTGTTGTGACAATGTAAATATTAATTTTACTTCATTTCTGATCTAAATACCGATTCGGTGTATGAGATTATTATAAATATTTTTACAGATTCATAAAAGATATATTATTATTTAGAGATGTATTAAACTCATTCTTTGTTATTTCTCTTTGTTTCCCTTTTTAATCAAAAATATTTTATAACTTTATAAAAAAAAACTTTTTAATTTATTTTGTTGTTAAATGAATAACTTTATTTTATTTTTAACTCACTAAGGTAATTTAAATTATAAGAATTATTTTTTAAGAGACTAAAAGTAAATTTTTTTATGAAAAGATCATGTTAATTTTGAACCTTAAAATATAAATAACTTTGTTTTCTCCCTCTTTCTCCTTCATGTTAAATTGAAATTAAGATACCCAAGCTACATATTTATGTATTCAGTAAATATTACATTTTATTTAGAAAAAACTAATAAAAATAAATAATATTAAACTAGAATATCAAATATAAAAAAAAATTATATGTCCAAAGGTTATGACATTCATTAATTGACAGAGACAATGACTAACCTAAAAAATAAAATAAACTCTTTATTATACAATTTATTTTATTGATTCATAAAACGATTATCTATTACATTATTATATATAGAGAATATATATTAGATAATTAAAAATAAGATAAACCAGGAATTAAATACAATCAAATATTTTAACTTTAAATAAAAAAATTAATAATCAAATATCTTACTTTTATATATTATGCCACACAAATCATGAAATTATCACATAGAAAAAAAAAAAAAACGAAACAATGATTAAGATAAATAAGTTATAGTTAAAAAAAAGATTTCAATGATAATTTCCCTTTTTAGTGAAAATTTAGTTATTTATTTTTACGAAGTTAAAATTTCCACTAAAATCATAATAGAACAAACATTAATCTATTTCTATGTTTTAAATGAAAATCAAATCAAGAACGGATACTATAATTGAAATAAAATAAAAAACAAAGATCTTTCAATAATAAAAAGTTTAGAAATTAAGTTCAAACTCCAACATTTCTTAATAGGAACTAAATAAAAGTATAGCTAGAGGTGGTATTGTGAAGCTCTAGCTAACTCCTTAATGTTCCATGTTTAACCTAATCCACCTTCAAGGGACCATTTGACTCAACAAAGACAACATTTTTGTTTGTATTCCTTGGTAGCCCGGTCCTTAGAGCGCCACATAATCGGTCGCCCCACTCGATAAGTTGTGGAAAAATCAAGTTCAAATAGAAAGCCCATCTTATCCATGCGGGCTCGAACACGAATCTATCCCCACGACAAACCCTCCTAACAATAGCCTTTGCACACCTTTCTCTTGATTCAGGTGGGCTATAAGCCGCCATTGTCTTTACATTCGTGCAAAATTGTTCAGATGTTGTCATATCTGAGGTTACGAGTCCAGGCGTCAATATAGTTATCCCAATATCAGAACCAATTTCCGCCCTAAGAGCCTCGTAGAAGCTTATCAATGCGCCTTTAGTTGCCTGATTTTCGAAAAGCAAATATTATATCTAACACGCGATTCACGTACATATGACAAAGTGGTTGGTTATATTTTCGTTACCCCATAAATGGATAGGGTTGGTGTTGGGAGCCAACCAGCACAAGAAGCATTTACAATAATCTTCCCTTTGGTTTTCCTCAAATGTGGTATCGCAAAGTAAGTGCAATAAGCCGATCCCCAAAAGTTTACGTCCTATAATTGTTAATTTTAAAATGTTGGATAAACGAAATGAAATAAAGAATATTTGAAAAAATAAATGTACATATAACAACGATTTACTTAGAATTAATTACCATTAGTGAAGTAAGAGTTTCAAGGCTATTTGAATCTTCAAACAAGGAAGCTTGAAGTATCCCTGCGTTGTTCACAAGATGGTCCACTATGCATTTGAAATTATATCAAATTATTATCGTTACGACGTTACATAATTCTTCAAATAATTCTATGAAAATATAAAGAATAATTATAAGTTTAAGTGTATATTATACTCACATCTACCAAAAAGGTTAATCGTTTCTCGAATTAAACGCTCACAATCTTCGAGTTTAGAAACATCGGCACGCACCACATGGACATTAGGGGAACCGAGCAGTCTCGATTTCTCTTCAACCTTTCGTAGGAGATTCTCCCGCCTTCCAACCAACATGAGACATGATCCTTTTCTAGCATACTCGTATGCCAATTCCTATATACACGAGTATGCAAAACCATGTTTTTAATAAATATTTCGATTTCACTTCTGAATAAAATATATATCATTTGTGAAAAAACAATCTTTAACGAGGACATACCTCTCCGATACCGGAAGAGGCGCCGGTGACGATGACCACTTTTCCGGCGAGATTCTCCTTTAGTAAGAATCCCGATATGAAATTCAAAACCTTGTAAATTACTAAGAAGGGCAACAAGATAGGGAGTATGATGAAGAACAGAATAGGGACAAAAATGTCCATCAGATCTTGAATCAGATCCATTTGGCGATAATTGACCTCCCTTAACTTTACTTGGACTAGTATTCAAGGACAAGAATATAAATATATATAGCCATGGTTTTATTTATTTATTATTATATCCAATCATTCTAATCTTAATCAAATATAATTACGATCATGGAAATGATATTACCTCGTTTTTAAAAAAATAAATAAATGAAAGGAGAGAAGATAAAGAATTTTTTCCTTTATTTTTCCAAATTTCATCAATTTATAAATTAAATTCACTTTTAAAATACCAAAATAAATAAAAATAAAATTTTATTTTATCATTATATATTAATATTTTAAAAACTTTTCTGATTTAATTTTTATTAGTAACATTTAAGTTAAAATTAGTTATGCAAATTTCAAATTTCAAATTTAAAAATGAAAATTTAAATTTCATCCTCATCAAAATAAATATATTAAGCTGAGATTGGTTAATAAAAAAGAGTGATAAAGAAGAAAAATTGAGAAAGAAAATGTGAAGGAATGATGTGATATATAAAGGGTTGGGGAAACAATAAAAAAATAAAATTTGATATATTTTTAATTAATTAGATTTCTCACTTTTACATTGTTTCTTTCAAATTTCATCCTCTCTATTACTTTTCGTTATTATATATATATATATATATATATATATATATTTAATTAATATATATTTTGAAATATTATTTTATCTAAAATAATATATTTAAAACGTATTAAATTTTAAATAAATTTTAAAAAATATTTTTTTACCCAAAACCCAATTCAATTCAGATCTGAATCTGTATGTTGGTTTTTTAAAATTTGGTCATTATTGGGTTATTCAACAGATTTGGTTACACCTCTCATAAATTTTTTCTTTCCTAAATTATTTAAATAACTCTACCTAACAAATACCTTAGAAGACCGCTCCACTTATAAATATATTAGTACTTCTTTAGTGTCGGCAGTAATGACCATTCTAATCTGATAGTTGGGTAGGTTAGATTAAGAATAATTTAAATAAATTTTAAATAAATCATTATATTTATATTAATTATATGACCCAACTATTCTTATGGATATAAAAGATATGATCCTCTGTAAATGGATCCTTGTTCCCTCACATGTCACATGTATCCCTCCAAAACATGCAACCCTGGGTGGATATAAACGGGTTCACTTTTCATTTTGTCATATTAGTTTCGGGTATAGTATCGAAACTAGAGCTTAACCGATTACAACGACATGCTTACTTACGGGGATTTTAGATCTTAATTATTTTTATCAAATGGTCTTATTATAATATATCATTTTAGTTTTTCTAATTCATTTGACAACGTTTGTAAATTAATGAAACTACACAAGTTCGAACCTCAAATAATTGGTCATATTTATATAAATTAATTTATCAACTTCTTTTTTATAAAAACAATTAATATTATATTTTCTAATATTTTAAATTTTCAACTATTATTCTTAGATTGCCAAATTTATGAACTCTATAAACTTATTAAATAAACATATGGAGTACTAGATTGTTAAGGAACACATATTGACAATAAAGAATCATACAAAAATAATTATAAGTTTGTATAATTAAAAGAACAAAAACTCATGATGAATCGGGCTTATCATACATCAATTTCTTTAATTTTTCAACTAGCTCTTATAAATCACCATTTTTTCTTGATTAAAATTTATAAATAAAAAATTCGACAAAGAGACATGTAGATCACATGTGGAGATATCGGGTTAGATTTATGAATGAAAAGTTTATCACTTGTCAAGCCATTTCATACGTCCTTCAGCACAATCCGATTGTTCAAAAGGGAGGTGAAGCCGGAGCAGAATTTCAATTAGTTAATCCGGTCGTTCAATTAACTATAGAATCTCATGTCTTTACCATCCTTGCGCGGTTATAATTTGTGTAGTTGTGAATGTTGTTTAGTTTATAGTGATCACATTATTTGGTGACTTTTTTAATCTCATTTTGAACTATTACTATTAAACTAGATCATAATTTTGGCAATTTAATAGATGAATCAAATAATGTCAAGTTAGTATGATCAAAAACAATAATCGTGACCGAAATGTTGAGATTCACGTTACAAATGGATAATAAGAGAGGACTTTTAATTTGTATGCAGACATATTTGACGTAGAAAACACAGAATGAATGATTATATATGTGAAATTTGGTTGTGATATCTAAACAAGGAAATGCGCAATATTTAAATTCGGTCAATTAAATCTAACGTGTCAATATTATCTTCTTTTTGTATATTAATATTTTCATTTGTTGAGTCTAATATTCTGCTATCCAAGTCCTAAAAGAAGCTGACATTTACAAAGAAAACAGAATTGAACGTTAACGTTAGGAGTGTTTGTGAACTATATGTTTTAACTTGTGGTAATTAGTCGTACATCGAAACAGAAAATAATCGAAATAAAACTCAATGTTCTCACCATAATAAATTATATATATAAATGATGGCTAAGATAAATTTTGCAAGTTGAAATTAAGAAATTGAATGGCATTTCTTCTTGACTATTTCCGTAATTTTGTTAATATCGGAGGAGGGTGTTTTTGTTTCTCTTTCAATAACTCATATTTGAGTTATGTTGTATTTTCTTAGGTGTGATATTTTATTTAACCAGATAAAAATTTTCATCTTGAATTTTTGTGATCAGAATAATATTTTCTAACTCTCGATGAGTTGTTTGCTACTCATACCATTCGATTGTATTGATAATCATTTCTTGAGTCTATATCCATATCTTTTTTAGCACTAAAAGAGACGAAATTATCGGATATGGATTGTTTATCATTTTTTCAACAATTAGTTATTTATTTGACATTTAATATAGAGACCCTCTTACATGTATCATTCTATTATTTGTACGAATTTCTCAATATTTTGGTCATATATATATAAATGATCAATTATTATTTGACCGAACTTTCCGACATTGTTTACCAACTCTCGACTAAAGATAATTTCAATTGACACTTAGAATATTTCGTAGAAATTTTTATAACACTGTTTCCGTTTCGCTTAGAATATATATATATATATATATATATATATATATATATATATATATATGATAAAAATATAAAATATTAGCTACTAATTATAATAATAAATTAATAATATATATGAATAAATAAAGATGTTACAATTATATACATGGACCACGGATTTTCTCCACGTGCACTCTAATAAATTTTAATAGTGACAAAGCTAATTACTTAATTTGAAGATAATATAATATAATCCAATTTCCCAGAGTTTAAGATTGACAAAAATAAATAAATTAATAAGCATGAAAGACAATGCTTTGAGTTAGAGTAACACATGATGATCGAATCTAAATATATAATCCTATTAAATATTGTCAAAAATATAGTTTAATAGAAACAATAATTAAAAAGAAATCAATAATATATTAACTATTAAACCTTTTTGGGATTTGGGTTATTTTATTTAAATTGGTTTGGTTTGGAGTTATAATAAAATTGAGTTATTAAAAATGATTTAAAGGATATTATATATTTAATTTAGAGAAAATTGGAACATATTTCAATTTCAATTTAAAACAATAATTTTTTATTTTATTTTATTTTTTTAATTAAGTAAAACAAGTATGACACACCACCATCATGACTTCAACTCAAAACGCTTAATTTAGAACACTGTCAAACTTCATATTTCAAAAATTGAAATATTTTCTCATGATAGATAACATCATTATAAACTGTGATATCCTAAACGTGCCCAAAAGTTTGAAGGAATATGAGAATCAATCATGATAGATCACCTAGCTATTTTGAAAAGATTATTATTATTTTTTTTACAACATCATTTTGTTGTAGAGTGTATTTGTATGTTGTTTGGTGAATTATACCAAGATATTAATTTAAAAAGATTAGAACACTTATTATTAATAAATTTTGTTCCATTATCACTCCTAATAATCTTAACGTACGTTTGTTGCATATTATTTTTAATAAGTATGAAACATTGTTGCAATTTTTCAAATACAAGTGTTACGAGGAATTCCAAATACATATGAAATCATCAATACTGGTAATTATGTAAACAATTTAAATTTAACTCCTCACCTTGAGGCTCTATACATCAACATGAATCAATTCAAAGATTTTATCAGTGTAAGAAACAATATTAATGAAGGTAATCTAATTCACTTAGAGATAATGGACATTAAGAATAATTTATTTCTGTAAAAAAAATATTTAGGGAAAATATCAAAAATATTATTTGTATCATGTCATTAGAAACGAATACCAGTTTTCTATTTTTTTTTTTTTTTCAATCTCAATATATATTTGATGCAAACTTATGATGCTCTAAGTTGCACATTTTTTTTTTTTTTTTGAGAAAAAACAATTTGTTTTGCTATCATGAATAAGATTAACAGTTCATATTAAATTATGTTTAAAGTATGGATCAAATAAAACTTAATTGAGTGTTAACTCATTTAAAATTATAATTGTTCATACTTCTCAAATTGATTAAATGATCCATTAACTAAATACATAAGCCTTGCATTCTCTAATTTTCAAATATCTTTAATAAAATTATTGTTAATTGCATACATTACATGATACCCGAGTCCAGTAATCATTCATATTTATCTTTAACTAAATTGTTAATGCTCATGGTAAACTCAAAAAAAATATGTGAATAAGATATAAGTTAGGAACATTTACATGCATCCATGCCACTTGAGGATGTTTCAACTGCTCATCTTCCTTTAACATCTTTCATATTTAAAAAAAAATCCTTGTACATTCTATATTCTTCTAGAGTTTATTTTCATACTCATTCTTCTCTAAAACATTGTTGATAATAATTGTATTTTCTCTTTTATTTCTTATTATTATTTTTTTGTTATTTCACCAAGCAAGATAACCAACCATCTTAAAATAGCAGACTATGATTTTTGCATTATTATTTAATCCTTCACATATTCATATATAAGTCTCATCAGGAATTGCAGTAACAAGTTTCAGATCGCAATCTATCTTAGCTTCTTAACACCTTCACATTCTAAGTGGTTTTAACTAATAATTTCATCTAATATGACAATATCTTTTTGAAGATAACATTTTTTCGTACAGTTGTTTCCGTCTTGATTTAATTTTCAATTAGAGATCGCAATTAGTTTTAGTTTTTAGTAAACAGGAACCTTCTTAAGCCTAACGTATTCATCATCCATGCACTTGAGAACCATAAAGTCGACGATTCCCTATTGTCTTCAATCTTCCAAAAAACGAAATACGCAGGCCTTGGGAATAATTCATCTATGAATCTGACTTTTATCCTATCTTATAAGCAGTGTTCTAAATGGCGGTAGGCGGTGGCGGAGCGGTAAGTGACTGCCTACTGCCTCAGGTTCCTAGGCGGTGCTTAGGCGGTGCCTAAGCGGTTGAATATAAATAAATATAAATATAAATATAAAAAATATGTTCTATAATTATCATTTTATCAAAAAGCCAAATTAATATTCTCTAACATAGTAACATCTAACCAAAATAAGTATGTAGACGAGCTAAATAAGAGATAGATGTTTAGATGATCGAATGATATGTAGATGATAAGGGAGGTGAGGTGAATGAGATAAGAAACGAAAAAGAAGAAGATAAATGAATTGGAATGTAAAGAATCATTTCAAAATTTATATAAATAGTGGGAGATAAAGAGTGTTTTTATTGAATTTATATATATATATATATATATATATATTAATATTAGTAATTAATTAATTAAAAATAATAAATAATTAAATAATCTGACCGCCTCATGTATAGGCGGAGCGGTGTTGGACCGCCTACTGCCTAGGCGCCGCCTAGGCGGCCACCTCGACCGCCATTTAGAACACTGCTTATAAGGCAAGTACAACGCTAAGACACCATCCATAATAGGTCTCTCTCAAGGACAAATTAAGAATTACTGTTTGGGTGGGCTTGAAAAAAAATTAAAATGAATTTTTTTAGTGGGGTTGAATAAAATAATGAGAGATGTAACTAGGGATAACATGGATTTATCCTTTTTTTTTATTTATAAAAGAAAATAATGAATATAAGTGTAAAAAAATAATTAATGATCCATGTCCTTTCTCTACTATAAAAAAATATTTGTTAAACCTTCTAAGCCCTAACTTAAATTCACTCTTAAATAAAGCCATTCGTATAAGAGAATATTAAAAAATATATGTTATGAAACCGGAATAAATTTAATAAAAATAAATTTAATTAAATTTTTATATAATTAAATATAATAAAAATATTTTAAATTCAATTTTGTAACAGGTAAAATAATAAAAAAACTGTCTACACTAAGCTTAGTACTTACCAAATAATATATGTTATAAAACTGAAATAATATTAATAAAGTAAAATTTAATTAAGTTTCTATATTTTAACCAAATAATGATATTCCCGTACCAACATTTTAAATATAATTATAACAAGACATTTGTTATTAAATATGAATGAATAAAATAATAATTGATTATTCTAAAAATAATTAATTTTTATTAAAAGAACTTTCTTACCTATATATTTTTATTGAAGATCAGATTAATGTTATCATTAAGGTGAACTTATAGAAAAATAAAAGTTAATATTTGAGATTAACTTTAATTTTTTAAAAATAAATAAATAATATGTAACTAAAAAGAATTATATCTTAAGGAAAAAGTCAAATAACTATTATATATGTATATAATAATATTAATATTATTTTCGAAAGATTGAAATATATTATTTTAATATTAATTATTTTAATAAAATATTTATTTATTATAAAATATAATTTGAATATAAAGAAATAAATAAATTTAAAAGATAAAAAATACTCATAAATTATAAAAATACTAAAACTCATATAAACAAATTCTAAAACATAATTAAAATCCAAATAATCATTAATATCAATATATATAACTCTCTCTTCTCTTTTCCTCTCTCCAACCATGCCTAAAACCTCTAATTGCATACTCAACAGTCTTCCTCTAAATTGTATGTATATAAAAAAAATTATAAATGGATTAAGCCCACCTCAACCCCTAGCTCTATCGGTCCCGGTCCCGGTCCCGGTCTCTCTAGCGAGAACGATAATAATTAGAGTTTCTCCTAAATGATCTGTTGGATGAATGACTAAAGAATCGTTATCGTTGTTGTATAACAAATGAGTCCGGTTGTGGCAACATTTGAGAAGTGTTAATCAGTGGAGTAACATTTTGAATCGTGTTAGGGCTAGAGTTGTTTGACGTTTTGTTGATATTCACCATCTTAATTCTTTTGCTTAACAATTAGTGCTAGATGAATCTAGCTCTAATACTATATAGAACTTATATAGAAATGGTGATTGATAAAACTATTGGAAAAGGTTATGAAGAAAATTGGAGAGAAGAAATATTTTACACAAAATTGAGAGAAAAAACTTAGGTAAGAAATCCAATATAAGTAAAAAAAAAAAAAAAACTCAACATATTCTTAAGTATCTTAACTTATTAATAATTACAAAATAACTCAAAAAAGTGGTTATTACTATAATTTAACAAACAAATCAACATTTACCGCTATTAAAATGTTACTTTCCTATCAAAATTTTTATGAGTTTGATTCCCATATCTAGATTATTGTATATTGAAAAAAAATAAATTGGTACTTGGCAATCATTGGTTTTGGAGAATTTCTGCATTGCTTTATTTGTATTATATTTACAAAATATATTAAAAGTTAGTTAAAAACATTTGTATCATTTTAAAGAAACAAAAAAAATAACCTAATTTTCCTTTCACAAAACATGAAGGATGTATAATTTTATAGATTATATTTTAAACTAACATGTTTTTATTATTGTGGGAACAAGGTGTAAGGTGTATGAGATTCACAACTCAAACTACTTATTTCAACAAAACTTGATAAATTTAGAGAAAATATAAATTATTATTATAAATATTTATGCAGAATGTCAATACATGATCTATTATTGTTATTTAGAGATGTATTGGTTCCATTCATCTGAAAATTTAAACTCATTATTTTTTATTTATCTTCTTTTGTTATTTTATTTAATCATGTAAGTGATTTTCAAATATCTAATTCAATAAGAAAGAAAGGAAAAACTTTTTAAATTTATTGCTAGAAGAATAACTTTGTTTTCTACTACTTATTCTTCACTTTAAATTGAAATTAAGATATTCATGCATAAATTTATTACAACATTGTCAAAAATAATAAATAAAGAAACATGGATTTTACATCTATTTATACCAAGGTACATATTTATGTATCTAGTAAATACTACATTTTATTTAGAAAATTCAAGTAAAAAATAATATTAAACTAAAATATCAAATATAAAAATAAACGTGGATAAAAATTCCGGTTCTTCAACGATGGATAAGCCGTTGTTTATCAAACGTGGCCTTTTTTTCCCGAATTTGACCTATATTTGATTAAATTTCATAAAACCAACTTAATGGAAAACCAACTGAATAAGAATATTACACATAAAACCAAATCCTAAATCCTAAAGTCTACAAATACCCTAAAGATTAAGGATTAATATATCAATATATAAGCATACATTGGAGTTATCCATAAATAAGAACATTACACAACCCTAAACTCAAACCTAAACCCTAAATTGACCTGAATAATCGAACAACGAGACGGAAGAAAGGACGGACGCTCGGCCGATGATGAGTTCAAACGAGATGGACGATTTCCGGTTGAAGTGGTGCGGATTGAAATGAGACGTTGGAGAGTGGAGTCGTGGAGAGTGGAAAAATCGAATTTGAAATGTTTTATAATGAGGGTCAAAATTAGATTTTGAATTTATACCCTGATATGCGAGCATTACAGATGCGAGAATCGTGTAATGCTCGCATGATGTGCAAGCATTACACGATTCTCGCATCTGTAATGATCACACATCAGTGATAAATGTGTTATTAAGGGCATGACTGACATTTCAAAGGAAGAAAATGCCTTTTTTGCAAGGTTTATCAACCTAGGACTTTTTTTAGAATTAGACCTATTATGAGGATCATCTAATCAAATTTCTCAAATATCATATGTCAAAAAATTATGAATGAACGAGACGTAAACCAAAACATGGAGAATAAAATAATCTCTTTTACATCAAACTACCTTCTCACATTTATATTTTACATATAAAAAAAATTAGATAATTTAAAATAAGTAATTAACTAAACAAAACTATTAGTTTTATCTTGTTGTGGGACACAAACTATGAAATTGATTTACACGAATGAAGCAATGAACGAGAAACTCTCATTTTCCTTCATGGTTTAAATTTTAAGTATAAATTTTCACTAAAATCACAATACAAAACAAAGGTACATCAATTTTTATGTTTCAAATGAAAATCAAATCAAGATCTCAATAAAAGTATAGCTGAAAAGTATCAAAAGCAAGACCTTCCAATAATAAAAAGTTTAGAAATTAAGTTTGAACTCCAACATTTCTTATTAAATAAAAGTATAGCTAGAGGTGGTTTTGTGAAGCTCTAGCTAACTCCTTAATGTTCCATGTTTGACCTAATCCACCTTCAAGGGACCATTTGAGTCGACACATACAACATTTTTGTTTGTTTTCCTTGGTTGCCCGGCCCTTAGAGCGCCACATAATCGGTCACCCCACTCGATAAGTTGTGGAAAAATCAAGTTCAAATAGAAAGCCCACCTTATCCATGCAGGCTCGAACACAAATCTATCCCCGCGACAAACCCTCCTAACAATAGCCTTTGCACACCTTTCTCCTGATTCAGGCGGGCTAGAAGCCGCCATTGTCTTCACATTCGTGCAAAATTGTTCAGATGTTGTCATCTCTGATGTTACGTGACCAGGCGTCATTATAGTTATCCCAATATCAGAACCAATCTCCGCTCTAAGAGCCTCGTAGAAGCTTATCATTGCGCCTTTAGTTGCCTGATTTTCGAAAAGCAAATATTATTTCTAACACATATTCACTTGCATATGGAAAAATGGTTGGTTAAATTTTCTTACACCATAAATGGATAGGGTTGGTGTTGGGATCCAACCAGCACAAGAAGCATTTACAATAATTTTCCCTTTGTTTTTTCTCAAGTGTGGAATCGCAAAGTAAGTGCAATAAGCCGATCCCCAAAAGTTTACATCCTATAATGTTTTTTTTAAATGTTAGATAAATGAAAATGAAATAAATAATATTTGAAAAATATAACAATGATTTACTTGGAATTAATTACCATTAGTGAAGTAAGAGTTTCAAGATTATTACAATCTTCAAACAATGAAGCTTGAAGTATCCCCGCGTTGTTCACAAGATGGTCCACTATGCATTTGAAATATCAATTAATATTATTGTTATGACATTACAGAATTCTTCAAATAATTATAAGTTTAAGTGTATCTTATACTCACATCTACCGAAAATGTCAATCGTTTCTCGAATTAAACGCTCGCAATCTTCGAGTTTTGAAACATCGGCACGCACCACATGAACATTAGGGGAACCGAGCAGTCTCGATTTCTCTTCAACCTTTCGGAGGAGATTCTCCCGCCTTCCAACCAGCACGAGACGTGATCCTTTTCTAGCATACTCATATGCCAATTCCTATATATAAAAGTATGCAAAACCATGTTTTTAATAAATATTTCGATTTCACTTCTGAATAAAATATATATCATTTGTGAAAAAACAATCTTTAACGAGGACATACCTCTCCGATACCGGAAGAGGCGCCGGTGACGATGACCACTTTTCCGGCGAGATTCTCCTTTAGTAAGAATCCCGATATGAAATTCAAAACCTTGTAAATTACTAAGAAGGGCAACAAGATAGGGAGTATGATGAAGAATAGAACAGGGACAAAAATGTCCATTAGATCTTGAATCAGATCCATTTGGCGATAATTGACCTCCCTTAACCTTACTTGGGCTAGTATTTAAGGACAAGAATATATATAGCCATGTTTTTTTTTATTTAAATCCAATTATTCCAATTTGAACCCTTTTCATCTATTAAAATACTTAATTTAATTAATTAAAATACTAAAATAATTTATATTTTATAAAAAAAATTATTTTATCATATTATATATTAATATATTTTAAAAAATTTACTGATTTAATTTTTATTAGTAACATTTAAATTATTTGTTATGCAAATTTCCAATTTATAAATAAAGTTTAAGCTTTATTCATCAAATAAATATATTTGAAGTGAGCTGAATTTAAAAGATAAATATTATAATATTTGTTAATATATATATATATAATTAAAATATATTTTATTTAAATTAATGTATTAATAATATATTTAAAAAATTTAATCTTCTATCCTATTAGTAACTAAGACGAATATTCTAATCTAAGTTCCTGTTGAAGTTTGTTGTCCTATTTTTCTTTTAATATATTTAAAAAATATAAATTTTTAAATAAATTTAAAATATATTTTTTTTGCTCAAAACCCGATGGGATCTGGATCTGTATCTAGATATTGGTTTTTTCAAATTGACACTTAACTAAGACGAGTGGCCCCACAGTAGTAATGTCCATTATAATTGACAGTTAGGTAGGTTTTGTTTCGCGTTTATAAGTTGCATTTGAACATTTATGTAATAAACTCACGCAAAATTATAATTAAGTTTTAAAAATAAACTAGCCCCTTAATTAATTATTTGATGGATCAAACTTGACCGAAATGAATAATAAGAAAGAAGTTTAAAAAACCTAAAAATAAATTAACAATTAAAAGATTTGGTTTAAAAGGTGAAAAATATATATAATAATAAATTATTTTTTTATTCATATTAATTATTTTAAAACATATTATTTTTTAATTTAAATCATTTATTAATATTTAAAATTATATATTAACAAAAATTTATAAAAATTAATATAATTTATTTTTAAATATATACTTATTTTTTTAATTTAAATCATTTATTAATATTTAAAATTAAATTAATAAATATATATAACATGATATATTTATATAATATTAATTATTAAATCATATTATAAATATAAAAAATAAATAAGCTGAATCAAACCTAACCGATTAGTTTAACGATTAAAAATCTGAAACTATAGTCATAAATAAATCATTATATATATAAACGACTTTACTATTAAGTCTATCATATTAATTTGAATTATCAAAATTTTAATATTTTATTTTTTTTTAATTAAAACGTTTTTCTTATTATTATAATATTTCATTTTAATTTATCTAATTCATTTTATATATTTATAAATTAATAATATTTATAAACATTTTGAACGTATTATTTTTAAATAGAATATTTTTTTGAGATTTATACGTTTTAATTTGTTAAAGATGTTTTAGATATCTAAAAAATGTATTAGCTATGAAATTATTTGAAAAAATCTAAATAGAGATAGTTTTGATATACTATATTTTGCATAACCACGTAACTTTGTGTCAAATTTAACAATTTGAACATATTTGTGTTTTAAATTAAGTATTTTTTTGAAATATATGCGTTTCAACTTATCGAATGCGAATTGAATGTTTTAAAACAATGTGTAATGTACGTAAATTGTTGATTTTTTTATAAAATAAAATCATACTTGTTATATTTTTACAAATGTCGTAAATTAGTTAAAAAATATTACATTAAAATAAGAAGAGTTCATTTGCTTGAGAAAAACCTCATATTACTAAAATTTTGATAGTTAAAACTCTCATACGACATAATTTAAAGTTTGAGCTCCTATTGCCATTTTTATGAAATGAACATATGGATACTAGATGGTTAAGGAACACATATTGCTTGGAAGGACCCAAGAATCGGAAATAGTGTGAGATTAAAAAAAATTAGGGTGAATTTAAATAAATAACGATAAAATTTTGGAGAAAATAAGTGAAAAAATATAATTTAAAAAAAAATAAAATAAAGGGTAATGTCAAAATTGTACCGTAAAATTAAATTATTTTTTTTCGGGGTGGAATTCAGCCTACCCGAACCCCTACATAAATTCGTCCCTGAAGGGACAATTTTAATTAGTTAATCCGTTCTTTAATTAGATACGATCGAAAACAATCAGAGTGTTATAAAATCTCATATCTTTACTATCCCTAGTGTGGTGGTTAGAAGGGATAATTTGCGTCGGTGTGAATGTTGTTTAGTTTATAGTGATCACAATTATTTGGTGACTTTTTTAATTTTATTTTGAACTAATACTATTAAATTAGATCTTAATTTTCGCAATTTAATAGATGAATCAAATAATGTCAAGTTAGTATGATAAAAAAAAAACAATCGTGACCAAATTGTTGAGAGATTCACGTTACAAATGGATAATAAGAGAGGACTTTTAATTTGTATGCAGACATATTTGACGTAGAAAACATAGAATGAATGATAATGTGAAATTTGGTTGTGATATCTAAACAAGGAAATGCGCAATATTTAAATTCGGTCAATTAAATCTAACGTGTCAATATTATCTTCTTTTTGTATATTAATATTTTAATTTGTATTGAGTCTAATTTATTTTTCTTCTTTTTATATTAAGGCCTTTCAAAAGTTATCAAAAACAAATTTTTAGATGTGTAAAAATATGACTAGGCCATGGTGTTAGCCACAGGCCCACAGTAGACAATAAAAACTCAAAGTTAAGTATGTTTGCGATTTATAGGATCAACTTACTAGAATTAATCGCACCCTGAATCAGAAAAAGTATTGAATGTTCTCATGAAAATAAAAATAAAAGAAGGTCCATCCCATGCATGATTAATTTTGCAAGATGAAAATAAAAACAAATTGACAATTCTATAGAGCTACGAACACTCCACTTGCAAAATATTTCAAATAAATAAATAATTTGGAACCTTACACTATTATTGTTCACTCTTTTTTTTTTATCTCGAGAAGAATAAAAAAACTAGAGAAATTGAAATGCAATTTTTTTTTATCTTTTTTTTAGTTTTTCTAGTTTCGGAGGTTGTTGTGTTGTATTTTGTTTGGTGCGACATCTTTTTTAATTGAATAATTTTTTCCATCTCGAAATTTTGTGATTCGAATAATATTTTCTAACCCTCGATGTGTTGTTTGTTGCTCATACCATCCGATTGTGTTGATAATTATTTTCTGAATCTATATCCGTCTCCTTTTTAGCACCGAAAAAAATGAAATTATTGGATTTTGGGTTGTTTTTCATTTTTTCAACAATTTTTTTATTTGACATTTTATATGGAGACCCTTTTACATGTATCATCTCATTATTTGTACGAGTTTCTCACTATTTTTGTCATTTACATAAATGATCATTTATTATTTGACATAATTTTTTTTCGGCGTTATATATCAACCCTCGACTAAAGATAATTTCAACTAACGTCCAGAATATTTTTTAGAAATTTTTACAACTATGACGGTTTCCTTAGTTCGTTTAACTTGTTCTACTTTAACACTTGAACTCAAATGAGTTTGTCATTAATAAATTACATAATTACTGGATCTACTCAGAAAATTTTAATTTTTTAAATGGTACATACAGTTTGATATCTATATCCTCCATTGTTTGTACTTTTGTATTGATTATATATTTTTATTTTGTAATATTTACTTATATGTAACTCTCAATAAATTTAAATGAGAATTAATTTGTTATAAATGAATATGATTGTTCGTAACTTAGATTTTAATTATAAGTTTTGTAAAGCTAAGTTTTTCAGTCCTTATTTTGAAAATAAATTCCGTCATACCTATAATTTCAAATCAGAGAAATATATATTCCATGGCTTACATATTTCTCAACTTCATGGCAGCTTTTAACCAACTTTTCATTAGCTCTTAATTATAATAATAAAATATATGAATAAATAAAGATGTTATTGAAATTTTAAAATAATTTCATTAATTAAATAGAAAACATAAATTTGGATAAATAAATTAAATATAATTTAATTCAAATAAATATAAATTCATACCAAATTTAAATGTGATTTTTTGGTGAAATTTAATGCCAATGATAATATTGAATGCTAATGGATAGATAAGATCAAATGCCAAAAGTCTTGATTGAATGCCAAAAGTCTTGAAATGTCAAGAGTCTTGAGGAGATGACAGTCGTTAGATTGATAAATGAATTTATTATTATGGTTTAATTTATAGCTATAAATATCCCCTTCATGTTAGAACTCAATCATCTGAGTGTTCTTCAATTTTTTCACTCAATCGAGTGTTCTTTGAGTCTTTGACTCGTCGTATTTTCGTTGAAACCCGGTTATTGATTCAGGTACTTTGTCAAGTTCGTTACGTAGTGATTTCGGTGCTGAATCACTATTAGATTCATTGTACCATAGACAACCATATGTGATAAGCTCCAGCACAAGGGGAGACAATGGAATTATTTTAAGGGAAATGTGTTAAACACATGCCTCGAATCAACATTGTATTATGGTAATTTCGTTCTTTGTATATTTTATTTTATTTATTTGTAACATCATTTATTTATATTTATATATATATATATATATATATTTATGTTATTTCAAGATAAGAACTCTAACAATCTTAAAACTGTTTCGTATGCTAAGTTATTTAATCAGTAGCTTTTGCTAGTTGTCGAAAATTTTTGTCTTTGATATTTCAGAAATATGAATTGCGATGTTACAAAAGAGATATGACTCATTTCAACAAGTTGAAATCATTCATCTTAAAAAAGAGAAGAATCGACTAATAAAGATAATTTGTTTTATGTTGATTATTAACATTATTTTCTTGTGTTGTCAAAAGATTGATATATATGTTGATTATTAACATTTTTTCTTTGTGTTGTCAAAAAAGCTTAATTTTATAAGCTAATATATGTTACAAATAAATTTTCTCAAAGAAAAATTGTATATTCAATTTACAAATCGTTTTTTTTTTTAAATAAATTAAAAAATAATAATTTGTTTTATTTTAAATTAAAGGTTTGTTGGTTACTAAAATTATTATTAATAATAAATGAAAAGTAATTAAAAAGTTTAATTTTAATTTTTAGAAATTGATGATTATATTTATTAATGGTAACTAAAATTAATTATAATTGAAACATATGTTGCAGTTTTAAAATAATTACTTATAATATATTTATTTTTTTGAATTGATTAATAAGAATATGGTACTATGATTACTACATAAAGATAGATAATTTATTTATATATATATATATATATTGTTTTACATACTACATTTTCTTATTATAGCATTGAGATATTCTTTTTAAATGTGCAGCTTGGATTTGAATTATGCGCCATTAATAGAGGCCTACTGGTTAAATATCTCAATAATAAGACCTTGTTTGATTTGGTCTTACAAGTAAAATCTTAATTAATTTGAGAACGATATAAGTAAAATCTTATTTAATTATCGGATGCAAACGTGCAACCAACGGTCTTGACCAAAGATCTTGAAATATTATGATTTTTTTTTTTATAGAAATTACGTGACATGATGATGAATATTTATTTGATTAAATATTTTAATTTATTTTATAGAAATAATATGTTGAAATGAAAATTTTAATTGATTCAACATTATAGTTTCTTATATAAAAATTATGTGAATAAACATTCTAATCTTTTATATAGAAATTATATATGAATGATTTATTCAATTAAATATATAATGATAAGTATAACACCATAATTGTGTGACAATTTCTTGATTAAAAAAACTTCGGATTTAATTCATATAGATGTGTGTTTTAAAAGGTACCAACACGAATGTGGGTGCAAATATTTTTATTGATAATAACACAAAGTATTATTATTGTGTATTTTATAATAAGTAAAATGATGATCTATTGTTAAAGAAATATACAAAAGATAAAGTTCTGCAACTTAACATAACCAAAAAATGTCTTGTTAGTTGGTGCTCAATTTGATTTTTTTGAGGGTTTGAAATCAAGAGACACGTTTTTCTTTAATATTATTTTCATACAAATATGAAGAACAAATATCTTCAAAATAAATTTTATGAAATAAATTAATAAATAAAATTTGGCTTGTAAAATTTTGTATGACTTAAAACAATGTTTACAATAATGGTATGAAAATTTTGATTATATTTTGATTTTAACTGAAAAGTCAATAAATGTGACAATTGTGTATATCATGAAGACAATGAAAGTGGTTATTTCATTAGTGTCTTTATACGATATTTTTGTCAGTGAAAATTACAATAAAAATGATTAAATTCACTAAGGATGCGAGTTGCACTAAACGAGGTATCATGTTGTTATCAAATGATAAACTGATATGAAAGACTTTACGTCTACAAGTGAATATGTTTACACTTGAAAGTGCATCTATATGAGTGAAAATCTTCTAACAAAAAATATATTTTTTTGTGAAATATGTAATCGTTTACACGTAGACATAATAGTTCAAAGACATTTTGTCTACTAGATAGCCAAGTAAACAATATTTTTTTACAAAATAATGTTTAAATGATAAATATGTATGAATGACTATGCTTATTAGAAGATATTCCAAGATTGTCTAAAATTTCTAATTATTATAATAATATTAAATTGGACAAGTTTAGACTAAATGACAAATCTTGACATACACGTCTTAGACATAATGTCATTAGATTATATTCTCTAATAGAGTTATCACATTTGACTATGTTATTCAAAGATAACATTGTAGCCAAAATATTGAATAAAGAGTTAGTTTGAAGGTCTTTTAAAGAAATGAGCCTACTATAAGTTGGTATGAAGCAAAACCCAACTATGCAGACTAGAAATCCCAAGAACTAGGTTCAATGGGACAACCTAATCGTACTGACTTGAAATATTATTGTTGAGGATTAATCCTATAGAGAAACAATATATATTTTAACGAGGATAAGCGTATTACTTTTAATGATTAATTGTGAGCAAAGAGATCACATATGTGAGGGAGAAGTGGGGCAGCATCGAAGGAATTGCAAGGCTCAATTCTAGACTCTCTCAAGGAATCAGACGCGTGTTCCATGGCTAAAATGGACACAACCATGAGAGTTTGACATGTATTAATTAGGGAGAGTTCTATGTGAAAGTGTGTAATCGTTTACATAAATGACAGAATAGTTCAAGGACATCGAGTCTACTAATCGGCTAGTAAAGTTATATATTTTCATAAGGGAAAGTTAAAAGGGTTACACATACTTATCCTATGTATGATTCAAGTATTGAACCTTTCACCGAGTTAATCTTTCAATTTCCATTAATGTGGGGATTGTTGAAATTTTAAACTAATTCCATTAATTAAATGTAAATGGGAATTTCGATAAATAAATTAAATGTAATTTAATCCAAATAAATATAAATTCATACCAAATTAAATGTGAATTTTTGGTAAAATTTAATTCCAGTGAATGTCAAGAGTCTTGAAATATTAAAAGTCTAGGAATGATAGTCATTGGATGAATTATTAATCGTTGGATTGATAAATGAATTTATTGTGATAGTTTAATTTCCAGCTATAAATATCCCCTTCATGTTGGTTGGAACTCTTAAAATATCTCATATCTCTTTTTCTTACTCATTCCATAATCTTTCTAGAATTCTAAATGTTTTTATTTGTTTTCTTGAGTGTTCTTTGAGTTCTTCACTCATCTAAGTGTTCTTCGATTTTTTCACTCAATTGAGTGTTATTTGAGTTATTGACTCGTCGTATTTCCGTTGAAACACGATAATTGATTCAGGTACTTTGTCAAGTTCGTTGCGTAGTGATTCTGATGCTGAATCACTAATAGATTCGTTATACCTTGGGAGACAGTTATCTGTGATAAGCTCAAGTATAATGGGAGGCGTTGAAACTGTTTTAAGGGAAATGTGTTAAACACACCTCGAATCAACAAACATTATATTATGATAATTTCGTTTTTGTATATTGTATTGTTTTTAATTTAATTTATTTGTAAAATAATTTATATATATATATATATATATATATATATTATTTCTAGACAACACTTCTATCCTTTCTGACTATTATGCACTCTAATAAATTTTAACAGTGACAAAGTTTGTTTGCTTAATTTGAAAATAATATAATATAATTCAATTTCTCAAAGTTTAAGATTGACAAAAATTAAAAAACATGAAAGACACTACTTTGAGTTAGAGTAACACGTGATTATCGCATCTAAATATCTAATCCTATTAGATAATGTCACAAATATAGTTTAATAGAAACAATAATTAAAAAGAAATCAATAATATATTAACTATTAAACCTTTTTGGGATTTGGGTTATTTTATTTAATATAATGGTTTGGTTGGAGTTATGAAAAAATTGAGTTATTAAATTTGATTTAAAGAACATTATATCTTTCCTAACAAATTTTAATTTCAATTTAAAAACTAATTATATATATTTTTATTTTAATTAAGGAGAACTAGTATGACACTCCACTGACATAACACCGCTTCAGTTCAAAGTGTTCAATTTAGAATACTAACGAAACTTTATCTTTCATAAATTGAAATATTTTCTAATGAAAGATAGCATCATTATAAACGAATATATTGTCGTCTCTAATTCATACACATTATTACCCCTTTTGATTAATGTGATATCCTATATTACATTTATTTTCACTATTTGTAAACTTTAGTTTATATGGGAATACATTATAGTTGAATAATATGAACATCTAAATACTCTAAGTAACTATGATCATGAATTATTTATTAAGCATATTAATAGAATTTTTTTAATAAAAAATTTTCATTGTTGTTCTATTAATAAAAAAATGTTGTAGTGAGTAATGAATGTGTCCAAAATTTTGAAGGCATATGATAATTAATTATGATAGATCACCTAACTTTTTTGACAAAATTTTTATATTTTTTCCATTTTGTTGTGGATTGTACGTGCGTGTTGTTTGATAAATTATACTAAGATATTAATTTAAAAAGATTAGAACATTTACTATTTTAACAAGATTTTTATATTTTTTTCCATTTTGTTGTGGATTGTATGTGTGTTCTTTGATAAATTATACTAAGATATTAATTTAAAAAGATTAGAACATTTATCATTAATAATTTTTGTTCCATTATCCCTCCTAATAATTTTAATGTTGGTTTCATATTGTTTTTAATAAGTATGAAAAACTGTTGCAATTTTTCAAATACAAGTGTTCTGAGGAATAAGATAAATCCAAGTCCATCCGAAATAATGATAATCATGTAAAAACAATTTAAATTTGACTCCTCACCTTAAGGCCCATACATCAGCCTGAATCAATTTAAAAAGATTTTATTAGTCTAGGTAACAATATTAATAAAAAGTAATTTATTAATAATGACTTAGAGATAATGGGAATTAAGAATAATTTATTTCATTAAAAAAAATATTCAGAAAAATGGATTTAAATGATCAAATCTTTTACGGAGATCTTTTACGGAGAACTTCACAATCAATTACTAAATTATTAGTTGTTTAAGTACGTACTATCAGAGATACATTACAATGAAAAATATCAAAAATATTATTTGTAATCATTAAAAACAATACCAATATATATTTGATGCAAGCTTATGATGCTCTAAGTTGCACATTTAAAAACAAATTGTTTTGCTATCATGAATAAGGTTAACAGATCATACCAGACTATATTTAAAGTATGTAGCAAATAAAATTAAGTGTTAACTCGTTTGAAATTATAATTTATATTTCTCAAATTGATTAAATGATCAATTAGTTAAATACATAAGCCTGGCATACATTACATGATATCCGAGTCTAGTAATCATTCGTATTTATCTTTAATTAAATTGTTAATGCTTATGTTAAACTAAAAAATATATGTGAATAAGATATAAGTTTGGAACATTTACATGCATCCATGCCACTTGAGGCCGTTTCACTGCTCATTTTCCTTTTAACATATTTCATATTTTCAAAAAATTCTTGTACATTCTATATACTTCTAGAGTTGTATTTTCATACTCATTCTTTTCTAAAACATTATTGATAATAATTGTATTTTCTCTTTTCTTGTTATTATTTTATTTTAGTTATTTTCCCTGATCAAGATAACCAACTATCTATTCATTTTCGTGCATATATGAAGTTGTCTTGATTGACATTCCTTATCTAACTTTTCTTTTTCACATTTTGTAGCATTGTAAAAGCCTTGTAACAGTGTACTATTATTTTTGCATTAGTATTTAATCCTTCACATATTCATATATAAGTCTCATCATGAATTGCAGTAACTTATTCTCTTCCTCATCTTGAATCATTTCAAGTTTCAGAAAACATCAATTGCAATATATTTTAGTTTCTTTACACCTTCACCTTACAAGTGGTTTTAACTAATAATTTCATCAAATATGTGTCTAACCTTATAATAGTATTCATTAATGCAGTATGATAATATCTTTTTGGAGATAACACAATTTCTCGTACGGTTGTTTCCTTTGTTTGTGTCTTGATTTAATTTTCAATTAGAGATCGCAACTAGTTTTAGTTATAGTAGACTGGAACCTTCTTTGAAGCCTGACGTAGATCGTATTCATAATCCATGCACTTGAGAACCATAGAGTCGACGATTCCCTATTCTCTTCAATCCTCTATATATACAGGCCTTGGGAACAATTCATCTATGAATCCGACTTTTATCATAACTTATAAGACAAGTACGACGCTAAGACATCATCCATAATAGGTCTCTCTAGCGAGAACGGTAATAATTAGAGTTAGTCCTAGATGATCTGTTGGATGAATAACCAAATGATCGTTATTGTATAACAAGTTAGTCAATTGAGGCAACATTTGAGAAGTGTTAATCAATGGAGTAACATTTTGAGTCGTGTTAGGGCTAGAGTTTTTTACGTTTTGTCGATATTCACCATCTAAATTCTTTTTCTTAACAATTAGTGCTAGATCAATCTAGCTCTAATAGCATATAGAACTTATCAAGAAATGGTGATTGATAAAACTATTGGAAACTGTTATGAAGAAAATTGGAGAGAAAAAACAATTTACACAAGATTGAGATAAAAAAAAAAAAAAAAAAAAACAGAGCAAGAAATCCAATATAAGTAAAAAAAAACTCTGGCAAGAAATCTAATATAAGTAAAAAAAACTCAACATATTCTTAATTATCTTAAGTTATATCTATACTTATTAATAATTATAAAATAACTCAAAAAGTGGTTATAACTATAATTTAAAAAATAAACCAACATTTACGGCTATTAACATGTTACTTCCCTATCAAAATTTTCATGAATTCGATTCCTAACTAGATTATTGCTAATTGAAAAAAAAAAATAGATTGGTACTTTTATTTTCTACTACTGTCTTGACAATCATTGATTTTGGAGAATTCTGCATTGCTTTATTTGTACTATATTTATTTACAAAATATATTAAAAGTTAGTTATAAACATTTGTATCATTTAAAAAAACCAAATAAAAATAACCTAATTTTCTTTTTCCAAAACATTAAGGATGTATAGTTTTATAGATTATATTGGTTCAATTCATCTGAAAATTTAAACTCGTTATTTTTTATTTATCTTTTTTTTGTTATGTTATTTAATCGTGTAAGTGATTGCAAAGATCTAATTCAATAAGAAAGAAAGAAAAAACTTTTTTAATTTATTGTTAAAAGAATAACTTTGTTTTCTACTCCTTATTCTTCACTTTAAATTGAAATTAAGATATTGATGCATCAATTAATTACAACATTGTCTAAAATAATAAATAGAAAACATGGATTTTACAACAATTTATACCAAGGTACATATTTATGTATCCAGTAAATACTACATTTTATTTAAAAAATACAAATAAAAAATAATACTAAACTAAAATATCAAATATAAAAATAAACAAAATGTCATATGTCAAAAAATTATGAATGAATGAGACCTATACCAAAACATTCTGAATGAAATAATATCTTTTACATCAAACTACCTTCTTATATTTATATTTTACATATAAAAAAATTAGATAATTTAAAATAAGGTAAATAAGTAATTAACTAAACAAATCTCTTAATTTTATCTTGTTGTGCGACACAAACTATTAAATTGATTTACACGAATAAAATAATGAACGAGAAACTCTCATTTTTCTTTATGGTTTAAATTTTAAGTATTTACTTTTAAAAGTTAAAATTTCCACTAAAATCACAACACAAAACAAAGATAGCATCAATTTTTACTTTTCAAATGAAAATCAAATCAAGATACCAATAAGAGTAGAGCTGAAAAGTATCAAAAACAATGACCTTCCAATAATAAAAAGTTCAAACTCCAACATTTCTTAATAGGAACTAAATAAAAGTATAGCTAGAGGTGGTATTGTGAAGCTCTAGCTAACTCCTTAATGTTCCATGTTTGACCTAATCCACCTTCAAGGGACCATTTGAGTCGACACATACAACATTTTTGTTTGTTTTCCTTGGTTGCCCGTCCCTTAGAGCGCCACATAATCGGTCACCCCACTCGATAAGTTGTGGAAAAATCAAGTTCAAATAGAAAGCCCACCTTATCCATGCTGGCTCGAACACAAATCTATCCCCGCGACAAACCCTCCTAACAATAGCCTTTGCACACCTTTCTCCTGATTCAGGCGGGCTAGAAGCCGCCATTGTCTTCACATTCGTGCAAAATTGTTCAGATGTTGTCATCTCTGATGTTACGTGACCAGGCGTCATTATAGTTATCCCAATATCAGAACCAATCTCCGCTCTAAGAGCCTCGTAGAAGCTTATCATTGCGCCTTTAGTTGCCTGATTTTCAAAAAGCAAATATTATTTCTAACACATGTTCAAGTGCATATGAAAAAATGGTTGGTTATACATTACCCCATAAATGGATAGGGTTGGTGTTGGGATCCAAGCAACACAAGAAGCATTTACAATAATCTTCCCTTTAGTTTTCCTCAAGTATGGAATCGCAAAGTAAGTACAATAAGCCGATCCCCAAAAGTTTACATCCTATAATTGTTTTGGATAAATGAAATAAAGAATATTTGAAAAATAAATGTACATATAAGAATGATTTACTTAGAAATTAGAATTAATTACCATTAGTGAAGTAAGAGTTTCAAGGTTATTGCAATCTTCAAACAAGGAAACTTGAACTATTCCTGCGTTGTTCACAAGATGGTCCACTATACATTTAAAATATCAATTATTATTGTTAAGACATTACATAATTCTTCAAATAACTATATGAAAATATAAAGAATAATTATAAGTTTAAGTGTATCTCATACTCACATCTACCAAAAAGGTCAATCGTTTCTCGTATTATACGCTCGCAATCTTCGAGTTTCGAAACATCGGCACGCACCACATGGACATTAGGGGAACCAAGCAGTCTCGATTTCTCTTCAACCTTTCGGAGGAGATTCTCCCGCCTTCCAACCAGCACGAGACGTGATCCTTTTCTAGCATACTCATATGCCAATTCCTATATATACAAGTATATATACAAAACCATGTTTTTAGTAAATATTCCGATTTCACTTCTGAATAAAATATATATCATTTGTGAAAAAACAATCTTTAACGAGGACATACCTCTCCGATGCCGGAAGAGGCGCCGGTAATGATGACCACTTTTCCGGCGAGATTCTCCTTTAGTAAGAATCCCGATATGAAATTCAAAACCTTGTATATTACTAAGAAGGGCAACAAGATGGGGAGTATGATGAAGAATAGAACAGGGACAAAAATGTCCATTAGATCTTGAATCAGATCCATTTGGGATACTTGATCTCCCTTAAACATTACTTTGGCTAGTATTTAAGGACAAGAATATATATATATATATATTTCTATGTTTTTTTTAAGGACAAGAAATGATGTTTATTAAGGATAATAAATGAGTAGGAATGAGAATTTGTGATTAGGATGGAAAGGTAATCATGTGGGCATAATTTGATTAGCCTACAAATAACAAAATTTTATATCTTTTTTTCTTCACCCTTTATATTTTTTAACCAGTAATATAGTAACACAGTCATCCTTTTTCTTTTCCCCATTCTCATTATATTAACCTTTCATCAATTCAAATCACTTACTTTAATTAATTAAAATATAAAATAATTTATATTTTATAAAAATAAATTTATTTTATCATTATATATTATTATTTTTTTAAATTTTACTGATTTAATTTTTATTAGTAACATTAAAATTAAAATTAGTTATGCAAACTTCAAATTTAAAAAATAAAATTTAAACTTTAACCTTAAAATAAATATATTTGAAGTGAACTGTTTAATTAAAGAGATAGATACATAATTAAAATATATTTTATCTAAATTAATATATTAATAATATATTTAAAAAATATAAATTTAAAATAATTTTTTACTCAAAACCCGATGCAAAATCTGGATCTTGATATTGGTTTTTTCAAATTGGGTCATTATCACTTTACAAAGACGAGCGGCCCCGCAGTAGTAATGACCATTATAATCTGACAGTTGGGTAGGTTAGAATAAGACTTATTTAAATAAATCATTATATATATTTATATTTACTTTTAAGTGTCTTTTAATTTTGAATTATCAAAATTTTAACATCTTATTTTATTCTACTTTATTTTTGATAAAACGTTTTTTTTTATTATTATAATATATCATTTTAGTTTATCTAATTCATTTTAGATATTTATAAATTAACGATATTTATATACATTTTGTACTTATTATTTTTAAATTGAATATTTTTTTTTTTGAGATTTATACATTTTGATTTGTTGAAGATGTTTTAAATGTCTAAAAAATATATTATTTATGAAATGATTTGAAAAAAAATCTAAATGGAGATAGATTTGATATATTATTTTTTACATAACTTCGAAACACGACGTAACTTTGTGTCTAATTTAATAATTTGGACATATTTGTGTTTTAGATACAATAATTTTTCAAGATGAATGTGTTTCAAATTATGATTGTTGTTTGAATGCTTTAAAAAATGGGTGATGTACGTAAATTGTTGAATTTTTTATATAAAAAAAAATAATACTTGTATTTTTACCAATGTCGTAAATTAGTTTAAAAAAATACTACATTAAAATAAGAAGACGAACGAGTTCGTTTGCTTGAGAAAAACCTTAGATCACTAAAATTTGGATAGTTAAAACGCTCACAATTTAAAATTCGAGTTCCAATTGATAAAAATGACATAAGTTCGAACCTTAAATAACAATTGGGTCATATTTATTAGATTGCTATTTTTATGAAATAAACATATGGAGAGTAGATGGTCAAGGAAGATGTATTGACCACTAGTAAAAAATTATAAAAGAACAATTATAAGTTTGTATAATTTGAAGAAAAAGAACACATGATGAACCAAGATAATAGAAGAAATTTCTTTCCAACTATCTCTTATAAATCACCCATTTTTCTCTAGTTAGATTTATGAATGAGAAGTTTATCACTTGTCATGCCATTACATATGACCTTCACCACAATCAGATCGTATCAAAAGGTAGTTGAGGTGAAGCCGGGCAGAATTTCAATTAGTTAATCAGGTCGTTCAATTAACTACTATCTAAATTAATTTGTTATAGAATCTCATATCTTTTAGATCGCTTGCGTGGTTAGAAGAGATAATTTTTGTGGGCGTGAATTTTGTTTAGTTTATAGTGATCACAATTATTTGGTGAATTTTTTTTTATCTCATTTTGAACTTTTACTATTAAATTAGATTATAGTTTTCGCCAATTTAATTAATAGATTAACCAAATAATGTCAAAGCTAATATGATAAAAAACAATAATCGTGACGGAATTACAAATAGATCATAAGAGAGGACTTTAATTTGTATACAGCCATATTTTACGTGAAAACACAAAATGCATGATTATGTGGAATTTTGTTGTCATATTTAAAGAAGGAAATGTTTAAATTCGGTCAATTAAATCTAACGTGTCAATATTATCTTCTTTTTTGTATATTAATACTTTTATTTGTTTTTATTTGTTTTTCTTTTTTTTATATTGCTGCTTTTTTTAAAAGATTCTAATATCCAAATTATAAAAGAAGCATGTTAAAGCCGAACTCAATATTAGGTGTGGTCTGAATTATATATTTAAATGGCGGAAATTGCTAACACTCTGAAATAGAAAAAAAAAAGCACAGCCTTCTAAAAAAAATTAAAAAATTTATATATAATGCTAATTAACCTAAAGACAACTTGCTTCAAAAAGTCCATCCTATGTATGATCAATTTTGCAAGTTGAAATTAAAAACAAATTGACAATTCTTTAGAACTGCTAACACTCCCATTTGCAAAATATTTCTTTAATAAATAAATATTTGGAACCTTACACTATTATTGTTCTCATTTTCTTTTTAGAAGAATAAAAAATCTCTTAGAGAAATTAAAATACATTTCTTCTTGATTTTTTTTTAGTTGTTTTTCTAGTATCAGAAGGTGTTTTGTATTGTATCTCTTTCCACAATTCATCTTTTGAGTTGTATTTTATTTTATTCGGTGTGGCATCCTATTTAATTGGATAAAATTTTTATATCGAATTTTTGTGATTCAAATAATATTTTCAACCGTCGATGGGTTATTTGCTACTCTATCATCCGATTGTGTTGATGATCATTTCTTGAATCTATATCCGTCTCATTTTTAGCACTAAAATAGACAAAATTATCGAATCTTGAGTTGTTTTTGATTTTTTCAATGATTAGATATTTTATTTGACATTTCATATCGAGACCCTCTTAAATGTATCATCACATTATTTGTACGAGTTTCACACTATTTTGATCATATATATATATATATAGTTGACATAATTTTTTTCGACGTTATTTATCATCCTTCGACTAAGAATATTTTTTAGAATTTTTTACAACATTGTTATTTTTTTGAAATTTTAGTATTATAAATCGTTATATATATCATCAATTGATTTTTATGAATTTAAATGTTTTATTATATATTATTTACGCATATATAACTCTTATAAGAAAAAGTATAAGATTGTTCATAACTTAATTATATTTTAATTATATGTTTTGTATAGCTAAGTTTTTCACTCCTTATTAATTAGAAAATAAATTTCGTTATACCTATAATTTCAAATCAGATAAATAGATATTTCATGGCGTACCATTTCTCAACTTAATCGGCAGCTTTTAACCAATTTTTCCATCACATGTAGATCCTAATTATAATATTATTACAATTAATATATATATATATATATATATATATTATATATATATATATTATATATATATATATATATAAATAAATAAATAAATAGAGATGTTCCATACCTCCATTATATCATGGACCACAATTTTTGTCCACATACCGCATCTAAATATCTAATCTTATTAAATATTGGTTCATTCATTTTAAATATATAATTTAATAAAAAGAATGATTTAAAAGGAATCAATAATATATTAAAAAAATAAAAATAAATTAGGATAACAAATTAAGTATGTCGAGTTCGAACCCAATAATTTAGGTTTAGTATGCACCTCTTATTAATAATTAATAATATATTAACTATTAAATATTTTGGAATTTGAGTTATTTAATTTAAATAATCTTGTTTAGTTTGGAGTTAAGAAAAATTGAGTTAATAAAAATGATTTAAAGAATATTAATTATATCTTTTCTTTTCATTTCAATTCAATTTAAAACACTATAGATGAAAATATTTATATCACTAGAAATACTAGCATGTACCCGTGCATTTGCACGAGTAATAATATAAAAAACTGTGAAAAAAATATTACGATAAAAATTTTAAGGGCAGGTCAACCCACAATCCGACCCAAGTATCCATTTACTTTCAAATATATCCAAATTAACCACAACTCTCGACCCGGCAATCCGGACACTTTAAAAATTAAGCATCATTATATACATAGATTAGTTAGTTAAAAAGTTGAACTTATATTGTTAAAATGTCACGCGTTTATCAAATTTTGGGTTAAATTAAAAATACAAAATGTTATTAGTTTAGTTGGTTAAAAGGTTGTACTTGTTTTTGTTAGGTTGCAAGTTCGAACCATACCTATAGCATTTTTAAATTTATTTTTAACCGTTTTAAGTTTATGGGCGGGTCAACCCACAATCCGACCCAAGTATCCATTTACTCTCACATATATCCAAATTAACCACAGCTCTCGACCCGGCAATCCTGACACTTTAAAAATTAAGCATCATTATATATATAGAGATTAGTTAGTTAAAAAGTTGAACTTATATTGTTAAAATGTCACGCGTTTATCAAATTTTGGGTTAAATTTAAAATATAAAGTGTTATTAGCCTAGTTGGTTAAAAGGTTGTACTTGTTTTGTTAAGTTGCAAGTTCGAACCATACCTATAGCATTTTTAATTTTATTTTTAACCGTTTTAAGTTTATGAGCGGGTCAACCCACAATCCGACACACTTTAAAAATTAAGCATCATTATATATATAGATTAGTTAGTTAAAAAGTTGAATTTATATTGTTAAAATGTCACGCGTTTATCAAATTTTGGATTGAATTTAAAATATAAAGTGTTATTAGCCTAGTTGGTTAAAAGGTTGTACTTGTTTTGTTTGGTTGCAAGTTTGAACCATACCTATATCATTTTTAATTTTATTTTTAACCGTTTTAAGTTTATGGCAGGTCAACCCACAATCCGACCCAAATATCCATTTACTCTCACATATATCCAAATTAACCACAACTCTCGACCCAGCAAGGGTTAAATTTAAAATATAAAGTGTTATTAGCCTAGTTGGTTAAAAGGTTGTACTTATTTTGTTAAGTTGCAAGTTTGAACCATACCTATAGCATTTTTAATTTTATTTTTAACCGTTTAAGTTTATGAACGGGTCAACCCACAATCCGACACACTTTAAAAATTAAGCATCATTATATATATAGATTAGTTAGTTAAAAAGTTGAATTTATATTATTAAAATGTCACGCGTTTATCAAATTTTGGATTGAATTTAAAATATAAAGTGTTATTAGCCTAGTTGGTTAAAAGGTTGTACTTGTTTTGTTTGGTTGCAAGTTTGAACCATACCTATATCATTTTTAATTTTATTTTTAACCGTTTTAAGTTTATGGGCAGGTCAACCCACAATCCGACTCAAATATCCATTTACTCTCACATATATCCAAATTAACCACAACTCTCGATCCAGCAATCCGGACACGTTAAAAATTAAGCATCATTATATATATAGAATAGTTAGTTAAAAAATTGAACTTATATTATTAAAATGTCACGCGTTTATCAAATTTTAGATTGAATTTAAAATATAAAGTGTTATTAGCCTAGTTGGTTACAAGGTTGTATTTGTTTTGTTAGGTTGCAAGTTCGAACCATACCTATAGCATTTTTAATTTTATTTTTAACCGTTTTAAGTTTATGGGCGGGTCAACCCAAAATCCGACTCAAGTATCTATTTACTCTCACATATATCCAAATTAACCACAATTCTCGACCCGGCGATCCGGACACTTTAAAAATTAAGCATCATTATATATATATAGATTGTTAAAATGTCACGCGTTTATCAAATTTTGGATTGAATTTAAAATATATAGTGTTATTAGCCTAGTTGGTTAAAAGGTAGTATTTGTTTTGTTAGGTTGCAAGTTCGAACCATACCTATAGCATTTTTAATTTTATTTATAACCGTTTTAAGTTTATGGGCGGGTCAACCCAAAATCCGACCCAAGTATCCATTTACTTTCACATATATCCAAATTAACCACAGCTTTCGATCCGGCAATCTGAACACTTTAAAAATTAAGCATCATTATATATATATATATAGATATAATAGTTATACCCCTTTTGATTAATGGGATATACTATAAATATGTTTATTTTCTTTATTTGTAAATTTTAATTTTATGACAATACATTATAGTTGAATAACATGAACATCCAAATACTCTAGGAAACTATGATCATGAATTATTTTATTAAACATATAAATTGATTATTTTTAATCAAATATCTTCATTGGTATTCGATTAATAATAATAAAAAGTTGTAGTAAGTAATGATTCTGCCCAAAATTCTGAACTACTTTGATAAGATTTTTATGTTTTTTTTTTCTAAAATTCCATTTTGTTGTGGAGTGTATGTGCATATTGTTTGATGAATTATACTAAAATATTTAAAAAGATTAAAACACCTATCATTAATATATATATATATATATATATATATATATATATATATATATATATATATAAAATCATTATCACTCTTAATATCTTCACGTTTGTTTCATATTATTTTAATAAGTATAAGAATATGTTTCCATTTTTCAAATACAAGTGTTACGAGGAATATCATATAATCTTATCATTTCTTATTTTAGAATTCTAAAAGTTCTTTCCTCTAGAATTTCAAAAGTCCTCTCCTTATTTTGTGAGTGTTCTTCGAGTTCTTGACTCGTCGTATTTATATTGAAATTCGGTGATCGATTAAGGTACTTTATAAAGTATGATACGTAGTGATTCTCTGAATCACTACTAGATTCGTTGTACTCTAAAAGATAACCATATGTGATAAACTCTGACACAATGGGAGATCGTGAAACTGTTTTAAAGACAATGAGTTAAGCACATGTCTCGAATCAACTTTTCAAATTGGTGATTTTTTTTTTTTTTTTTGTTATTCTTTTTATTTAATTTATTTGTAAAATCATTTTATATATATTTTCTGTTATTTGAATACAAGAATACTAAAAGTAAATACTATATTTTATTTAAAAGTAAATACTATATTTTATTTAAAATAGAAGTAAAAATTAATATTAAACAAAAATATCAAACATACAAATAAACAAAATGTCATATGTCAAAAAATTATGAACTAAGGAGACCATGACCAAAACATGGAGAATGAAATAATCTATTTTACATTAAATTATTTCTAACATTTATATTTTGAATAATGATAGGGGGAATCAAAGTTTTGTAACGAATGTGTAGCCTGATGTGGAATGTGGAATGTGGAATGATTAGACCAGATGACTAATCATAATTTTAAATATTTATTTTTCTCTCCTATTCATTAATAATTTCTCTATTCTTTTATTAATAATTTATTTTTTATCTCCTCTATCTTCAACTTATCTATATTATTAATTTGCAAATATATATTTATATATTTTATTATTTAACTTATTTATTTATAAAAAAATTAGAATAATAGTATGAAAAATAATAAATCAAATAAATAAATAACAAAAAATATATATTATATTTGATAAATATATATTTAAGAGAATAATAAAATAAATATAAATTTTTAATTTTTTTAATTAATTATTTCTCTTTATTAATATATATATATATATATATATATATATATATATATATACACGTTAATAATTTATTTATTTATTTGTTTTTAAATATTTATTTGATTTTAAAATAAGTTATAAAAGAAAAAATAAAAATTTGTTAAATCTAACTAAAATCATACATACTAATATTTAAAATAAATATAACTCAAACTATCAACTATTAATATTCAACGTAAATAAGAAAACACACTCTATAATAAGAATTTATAATAAGAACCCAATATGATAATATAAAAAGAGATAATATATAACCGTTTGAGTTAATTGATTAAATTTAAAATATATTTTATAAAATATAAAAAATAAATTAAAGAGAGTGTGAGAAATAATTAATTAAAAAATATAAAAATATATATATTTAATTTTTTTTCTCTTAAATATATATTTATCAAATATAATATATGTTTGAAAATATATATTTTTATTATTTTTTTATTTGATTTATTATTATCCCAATTAATATTTTAAATAAATTATTAATAAATATTAAAAATATAAAATGTAAATTATTAAATAAGAGAAGAGAGAAATTATTAATGAATAAGAGTGAGAAATAAACATTTAAAATTATGATTAGTCATCTGACCTAGTCATCATTGCACATCAGTTCGATACACATTCGCTACAAAACTTTCGCTCCCACTATCATTACTCTTATATTTTATATGAATAATGATATAGGGGTGACTCCCTAAAAAATTTTTTTTTTTTAAAAGAAATAGCGCATTTTTCCTCCTCTTCTCCCTTCCTACAAACTCTAGCCCACTTTCCTGTTTGCCTTCTCTTATTCCTTATGCTTTCTCTCTTTATTGTGCGGTTATTCAAAACCCATTACAAGCCCAAACATTCAAACCTTAACCCTTTCCCGTCGCTTGTGATTTTCGATCTTCAATCTCTGTTCGATGTTCTATGTTTTGTTCGACGTTCTTTTTATTTCAACCTCGAAATGGTAAGAAATGTTGATTCTTCTCAAATTGAGGGTGTTAGAATCTTTAATTTAGATCTTCAATCCTTAATTCTATAATCTTTATATATATTCTATGTCGATAAATTGAGATAAAACTATAATTGCATAAACGTAAATGAATCTGAAATAAAGAACAGTTCATTAAGTCGTTCTTCGTTATTCTTTGAATCTTTTCTCAATCTTGGATCTGGACCAGGATCAGAATGCTGATGTGGGTGGGGTTTAAGTCTTACAACCTCTATCGATAGCCAATCTTAAGTGTTTTTGAGAGATAAACATACTATGTACATTTATGTCTGATGAGTGAAACATAGGTACACTATCTATATGAGTTGGGGAACTAGCCCTAATATACCCAATTACTATTCGGCCCATCAACAAAATAGTAAATGATATTTTTGCTTCTACACAAATATATCTCCATATTTATTATATATGTCTAAATAAGCCCATAACTTTTATGTTTTAATATATCACTTTAATTTGGCTTTAATCTTTATTATGATAACAACTAATATACAATTATTAAATAATATATGTACCCAAATATTAGAAATAATTTAACAATCTCTCACTTGGGTCATATATATATTTTCTTCAATTGTATATTATAACCTTAAGAGATCAAAATATTTTTATCATTTCCAAATACATCTATATCAATCTCGTCCATCAATTATATCAACATAGGATTAAAACGTTTTTTGTTACATTAGATTGTAACTAAACCCTCAATAGTCATATATGTCAATACAATCAAATGGCATAGATTAAACATGGGTGTGTAGTGTGGATTAACATATAGTGTGATCTTTAACATGTCTAATACCAATTGGTCCTCCTTTATTCTATATAGAAATCAACCTGAATAACATTATAATCTTGATTTCTTTAAAACCGAATCTTTAATTTTTTTAAAACTGAATCTTTAATGTGCACATAAATTCTAAATTATATCTATATAAGCATCACAATACAAATTCTCACTAAAACTGTATATCATCTAAATATGTAATATCCATATGAACAATATGTTCATGAAAGACCTCGGATAGCAAATATTTAGAGAATTGATCTGTAATTTAAGAGTTTGTCCAAATATGCTCAATAGATAACTAAACATTCTGAATTCTTTATTTTCTAATATTTCGACTTAGTCGAACTCATATTACTCTTAAAGTAAAATAAATGTGGATTATTGTCACATAATATCTTTAGTGGTCTTTCTATAACATTCATAATTTGCAATCTCGTGACAAAATTTTGCAGTCAAATTCTTTAACTAAATGTCACAAAATAAATTTTGTCATCATGTTGAAATAATTCGAGTGTCCACTTAACACTCTTACAAGAACTAATACTTTCAATTCCACCAAGGTAGTCCAGTGGTATGCGTCGGCTTAAGAGACCAAAATGTCACGGGTTCGATTCCATTTGGAAGCGCTTTGAGTTTAAGCAGGGGGTCATGGCTGTGGGGTGTAATGCTAGTTCTCCTTTATTAAAAAAAACAAAATTTTCAACTAATAATTAAACTAAAATTATGTGGCTTGAATTTTCGACTATTTTGGTATCTAACAAAATTCGAATCAAAATACCAAATGATCTCTATCCGATTCGATTTCACTAAATGAGAATGTAATATTTTGTTCTTAGATTGTCACATTATTGCTTGTTCTTAATGATCCAAACTAGAATTCTTCAAGTATTTGTCCAACATCATAAATATACTTAATTTTTTGATTCATATAATTTTGAGCACACATTGAACTCTTGTTTAAGATGTCTTTTATAATTTATTTTCAAAGTTAATCTTGAAGTAATTATGAGAATAAATTTCTCTTTAAATCTTTTAGAATATTCAACAATTAACATCTAACAATTCTTTAGTCCAGCCTATTTTCTTTGAACCTATAAGGCATAACCTTAACTGGACAACTTCAAAAGAATTCACTAATTGTTTCAATTTATCAGACATTACAGCTCAGTATATGAAACATTAAAGTTTAGTTTATCAGACATTACATTTCAGTTTATCAGACATTATAGTTCAATATATCATACATTACATTTCAGTTTATAAGAAATTACATTTCTGTTTATAGAAATTGCATTTCATTTTATAAGAAATTACATTTCAGTTTAAAACACATTATAGTTCAGTTTTAACTAACGTTACAGTTCAATTTATAAGACGTTACAGTTTAGTTTAAATGACATTATAGTTCAGTTTATTAGACATTACAGTTCAATTTATGAGACATTATATTTCAGTTTATAAGAAATTACGTTCAGGTTATAAAAATTACAATTCATTTTATATTAAATTACATTTCAGTTTAAAACACATTATCGTTCAGTATTACAAAATGTTACAATTCAGTTTATAAAACGTTACAGTTCAGTTTAAATGACATTACATTTTAGTTTATCAGACAATCCAGTTCAGTTTATAAAAAAAATTATTTCAGTTTTAAACACATTATAGTTCAATTTTTACAAAAATACATTTTAATTTAAAAACACATTACAGTTCAGTTTTAAAAAAACGTTACAGTTCAGTATAAATGACATTACATGCATTTTAGTTTATCAGACATTATATTTTAATTGCAAACATATTATAGTTCAGCTTAAAAAACTTTACACTTCGGTTTTAAAAACGTTAAAGTTCTGTTAATATAATATTATAGTTAAATTTAAAACATATTACAATTCAGTTTACAATACATTTTAGTTTAAATAATATTACAGTTTAAACATTACGGTTTAGTTTTAAAAATAGTATTACAGTTCAGACATTACTATTTAGTTTAAAAATATTACAAGTTAACGTATTCAGTATTTGGAGCTCCTTTATCTTGTTTGCGATAGTCGTCTTCTTCGCGGTAGTATTTAATGAGTTCGTTTTTTTCGCGGGCGTCTTCTTTGTAGTAGTCGTCATCTGCTTCGATTTGAATTTTTCATAAAAAGAAAAATAGATGTAAGTTAATCTTCGATCAAGATAATTTAATCATAGTCAATGCTATGATTTTATCAAAATTGAAAAAGAGTGTGCATTGGTTTTTTTTTCAAGTGGCTTTTTTTCCAGCCTGACTGCCACATGGGGAGTTGTTGTCACAGTCGCTCCTCTATCATCACTCATTTTATATATAGAAAAATTAGATAATTTAAAATACAATAAATAAAGAAATAACTAAACAAATCTCTTAATTTTATCTTGTTGTGCAACACAACCAATTAAATTGAATTACACTAATGAAGCAATGAACAAATGTATATGAAACATGGAGAGAAATATTTTTTCTCATTTTCCCTCATGGTTTAAATTTAGTATTTACTTTTAAAAAGTTAAAGTTTCCACTAAAATCATAACACAAAACAAATGTGGCATTAATTTCTATGTTTCAAATGAAAATCAACTTAAGATCCCAATAAAAGTAGAGTTGAAAAGTATCAAAAACAAAGACCTTCCAATAATTAAAAGTATAGAAAATAAGTTTGAACTCCAACATTTCTTATTAAATAAAAGTATAGCTAGAGGTGGTCTTGTGAAGCTCTAGCTAGCTCCTTCATGTTCCATGTTTGACCTAATCCACCTTCAAGGGACCATTTGAGTTGACAAAGACAACATTTTTGTTTGTTTTCCTTGGTTCCCTAGTCAATAGAGCGGCACATAGTTGGTTGCCCCACTCGATAAGTTGTGGAAACATCAAGTTCAAATAGAAAAACCACCTCATCCATGCGGGCTCAATCACAAATCTTTCCCCGCTACAAACCCTCCTAACAATGGCCTTTGCGCACCTTTCTCTCGATTCAGATGGGCTACAAGCCGCCATTGCCTTTACATTTGCGCAAAAATGTTCAGATGTTGTCATATCTGAGGATACGAGTCCTGGCGTCAGTATAGTTATCCCGATATCAGAACCAATCTCTGCTCTAAGAGCCTCATAGAAGCTTATGATTGCCCCTTTAGTTGCCTGATTTTCGAAAAGCAAATATTATTTCTAACAAATGATTCAATGCATATGACAAAATGGTTGTATTATTTTCGTTACCCCGTAAGTGGATAGGGTTGGTATTGGGGTCCAACCAGCACAAGAAGCATTTACAATAATCTTCCCTTTGGTTTTCCTCAAGTGTGGAATCGCAAAGTAAGTGCAATAAGCCGATCCCCAAAAGTTTACGTCCTATAATTGGTTTTTTTTTTTTAAATAATGTTTGAAAAAATTAAATTTATATGTAACAATAATTTACTTAGAATTAATTACCATTAGTGATGTAAGAGTTTCAAGGTTATTGCATTCTTCAAACAAGGAAACATAAAGTATCCCTGCATTGTTCACAAGATGGTCCACTACGCATTTGAAATATCATAATTAGGTATTCATCAATTAATTCTTTTAGAATTCTTCATAATTCTATAAAAATATAAAAAATAATTATAAGTTTAAATGTATGTTATACTCACATCTACCAAATAGGTCAACCGTCTCTCGAATTGAACGCTTGCAATCTTCGGGTTTTGAAACATCGGCACGCACCACATGAACATTAGGGGAACCGAGCTGTCTCGATTTCTCTTCCACCTTTCGGAGGAGATTCTCCCGTCTTCCAACCAGCACGAGACAAGATCCTTTTCTAGCATACTCGTATGCCAATTCCTATATATACAAGTATGCAAAACCATGTTTTTAATAAATATTTCGATTTCACTTCTGAATAAAATATATATCACTTGTGAAAAAACAATCCTTAACGAGGACATACCTCTCCTATGCCGGAAGAGGCGCCGGTGATGAGGACCACTTTTCCGGCGAGTTTCTCCTTTAGTAAGAATCCTGATATGAAATTCAAAGCCTTGTAAATTACTAAGAAGGGCAACAAGATGGGGAGTGTGATGAAGAACAGAACAGGGACAAAAATGTCCATTAGATCATGAATCAAATCCATTTCTAACATTTATAAACAACAATGGTGTCCACTCATATATATATATATATATATATATATATATATATATATATATATATGTGGAAGAAATGTGGGGTTATAAGTAATTTTTTTATTTTAACCTTTTAAAATAACTAGGAAGATTCTTGTGCGATTCAAACGGATAAAATATAAATAAAATAAATTTAATAAAAAAAATAATATGTATTAAATGTTTAAAATTCTTAATAAATCACGAATAATATATTAAAATAAAAATAAAATGTTTTTACTCAATATTTTATTCACTTATGTAAAACGTACAACGTATCTTCTCGCGTATCTTATCACATATTTTTTCCGAATGAATCTCTATTGTCGTGATTTATCACTCGATCGGACAATCCGGACAACGAACGAATGGATCGGATCGACTTGGAAAATGGAAAGATTTGTACAAGTTATCCATTTCGTCACCACTTTGTGGAAAATCGTTCGGTATGAATCTGTTAGATACCTGTGACTCGATTGGTGAAATAGTACCTCTCCCCCAAAAAGCATGTTTTTTATATATATATATATATTAGATACTTAAAAAGTTAACTTATACTGTTAAAATGTTCCGCTTTCATCAGATTTGGTGTTGAATTTAAAATATAAAATGTTATTAGCCTAGTTGGTTAAATGGTTGTACATGTTTTTTTAGGTTGCAAGTTCGAAACATACATATAGCATTTTAAACTTTATTTTTAACCGTTTTAAATTTATGGGCGAGTCAACCCACTTAATCCGACCCTAGTATCCATTTACTCTCACATATATATCAAAATTAACCACAACTCTCGACCCGATAATCCGAACACTTTAAAAATTAAGTATCATTATATATATAGTAGAAACTCGATAAATTAATACACGATTATTTAATAAACTCTCTAAGATAATATTTTTGGTCGGTACCGACTCGGGGATAGGGTGCTAAATTAATAATTCGCTAAACTTATAAGATAATACATTTTTGATAATTTCTTTAGACCCCGTATAAAATATAAATTAATAATTCCTTATATATAGCATATTACATGAATGATTTATAAAAGTTTCTTGAAAAATGACTCAATTGTTTTTTGTTTTTTATTGAAATCAATTTTCCCTTGAATGTCGTTTCTAATTTTCCTTAGCATGGTAAGAATTTATGGTGTTGTTTTCTCATAGCTCAACAAGAAATTGTTCAATGTGATTGCCGCTTTAATAGCTTCGTTTCGCGAAGAGGGCTCCATTGTAGAACTTTCATCATCTTCTTCATCGAATCTCGTATGTCATTGTTGTTTTTTTCACACCTTTAAGATGGAAAGCCATGTTGTGTGTATGATTTGTTTGTGTTAATCTACGGTATTTTGATTTTGTTTATATATAAAATATTTTTAATGTCCCTAAAGTGATACATTGAACACAAGAAGCATAATAAGGTGGGAAATTGAAAGTTTCTTTCAAATTGGATCATTCATTTGATATACAGTACATGCATTGTATACCATAATTAAGTGAAAGTTTAGGTGTGTAAACTAAGTATTTTACTATAAATTAATAAAATATTAATTAATATATAAATTAATAATTATTAATTTATTAATTAATTAATAAATTTTGGTTTGTCCAAATGTATTATTTTATAGAGTTTTTAATTAATATATATATATATATTATTTATGGCTTAAATATAGTTGGATCTATAATTTTTTTATTTTAAATATATATATATATATTATTTTAAGTTAAAATGAAAAAAAAATAATTTAAAAAAAATAATTTATTTAATTAGTTAGTTATAAAATTGAAAATCTGAAAAAAAAAAATGCATTCTTTAAAAAAAAAAAAAAAATCATGAAGGCTCCTTTCTCAAACTAAATATGGCCAGAAAGCATTTTTATTCATAATTGTATCTGATTTTGGAAAACAAAAAATTATTTTATTTTAAAATTATATTTTTTTTTTATGTGAACTGTACTAAAATTGGAAAAGAAATAAATTGAGGTGTTTGATTAATGAATTTAATTTCAACATATTAATTTAATTACTCAATACACTTTTTTTATTCAAAGATTAGAACTGAAAATAAATTGTTCCTTTGTAAATTGGGAATAATAAATCTCAGTTTGTGGGGTCTATTTTCCTTTCATTATGTCTACATTCTTATGTTGATTTTCTCTTTAATACGATATAATTATATATATATATATAATATTTTTTTAATTAAAATAATATTAAAAATTTTAATTCATTTATTAAAATAAAAATTTTCAATTAAATGAATTATTTATAATAAAATAAATTTTTATAATAATTACAATAACTAATAATAATATAATCATTTTTATATCATTAATTTTAAATATTATATATTAATAATAAAATTAATTAAAATATAAAATTTTAAAAATAAAATAACAATTTTATATAAAAATAATAATATTTATTAAATATTGTCATTAAAAAAATTATACTATATTATAATATATGTTATCAAGTAAATTTTATTTATCTATTATTAATATATAATATTTTTAAATTTTTGTCTTACATTATTTATGTTTTGATAGTTAATTTTTATTTAGAATTAATAAAAAAATTAAATATTAACTTTTTTGTTATAATTTTTTTTTATGTAATTAGTATGATAAGATATATATATTTTTGATGTTTATATTTTATTAAATTATAATGCATTTAAACAATTATGATATAAAAATAATAATATTTATATTTTTAATTAAATAAAATATAATAAAAAAATAAATTTGAGATATTAATACTATTTCAATTACAAAATAATATTAAGAATTTATCTCTAATAAATTAAACATTATAAATAATTATAAATAAAAATAAGAAAAGAAATTATTATACTCCTAATCAAACACTAAATGTATATCGATCATTCTCATTCATATTCTACACATCTATTAATCTCATTCATATTTTCATTCTCTTATTTAAACCAAACATTCCTTAAATATTTTATTTAAGGGATATTGATTTAGATAAAATAATATTCTAAAATATATTTTTATTATATATTATGTTATTTTGTTTTTGTTTCCAAACAAATTGAAACTATCGGAAAAAAAAAATTGGGTACAATCAAATTTGAACCTATCCAATTTCTTTGGTCAAATCTAGGGACCTATCATAAAATTATTGATGGACCAATACAAAAACATTATAAATACATTACCTACTTCTAGTACTGTAAGTAATAATGGCCATTATAATCCGACATTTGGGTAGGTTAAAGTAAGACAAATTATAATTCATTCAATTGAATTATAATTTTTCATGAAAAACAAATGTTAGAGTAAGACTTACTTAAATAAATCATTGTTAATTATTTTCTTGTCAATTAAAAAATATATTTTCCTTGAAAGGAGAAACTCAGTTCGATTCTCACGTGTTGAACGTTGTAAATAAAGTAAAATTTGAGGTTAAAAAAGAAGTTAACTATCCATCTGAAAAGATGCAAATCTACTATTCCTTTTTAAATTGCTAATTTTATGAACTCTATAATTATTTCTCATTTGTTTTCGTGGACGATACCTTATACATGATTCAAGCCACTTACAGAAACGTCAAACATTTTTAAGATATTATGTGATTGTTTGGAGCCTATTTTGGATTGTGAGTTAACATCGGTAAGTCTAAGATTGTTTTCTCAAATTACGTATCCAATAGAAGGAATATGACATTTACGAGCATCTTAGGCTTCGGTATGGGATCATTTTTTTTGGGGGGGGGAAACGACTTAGCGTCATTTCATTAAAAATTCCCAAAAACGGGAAAAAAAACCACGAGTTTAAGTGATCATTCTAGACAGGCCTAGAATGATTTTGAAGTCGTAACATTCTGAATAAAAGCTAAAAAGCTAAAAACATAAATGAATTATTTGTTTACAATGCTTTCAATTCTAGTGAGTTTAAAAAACGGTAAATTCCAATTCCTGCAGATATTCCAGTTCTGCTCCGTGCTTGGAATTCTTCTCCACGTTCCCGCGAGGGCGCTGCAATCCGATACAATATCTTTCCATAACTCGTCAATGCTCCTGCGGGTTCTGTCATATACCCTTGCATTCCGTTCTTGCCAAATGTTATACACCACTGCTCCAAAGCCACACTTGAACACGCTTGTTGCAAATCTATTTCCCTTGGCTTTGAGTAGTGCTGCTTCTTTGATTTCATTCCATTCGCTCGGGAAACTGGTCAGCTCCAGGCTTTTATAGAATCTATCCCAAAGCTCCGAAGCAATACAGCAGCTCCCGAATATGTGATCTATAGTTTCTTCATTTCCTATGCATAGAAGACAGCTCGCGTCCGGGATGCTCATATACTTACTGATACGATCACGAGTGCTGAGTCTTTCCTAGAAGGCGAGCCATAGAATGAACTGGTGTCGAGGGATAATCTTTGTTGACCATACAAGAGGAGCCCATTCTACTTTCTGCGCTTTTTCCCGGATTACCTCCCATATTTTCTTTAATACCAGCTTCCCATTGTCCTCAGCTTTCCATTCATGAATATCCGGTTTGTCGTGTAGTTGTATGTTATTTATATGATCAAGTATCCTCTTTCCTTCTGGAATTCTTCTCAAGAGCAAGTTCCAATTCCCGTCTTTTATGTCTCTGATTTTCGCTTTTGCGCAGTCCCTTCTGATACGAGTATTTTGAAACTCCTCCTTGTCGATGATAGGCTGGTTTTCAAACCAAGGGTCATGCCAGAATAGAGTGTCTTTCCCGTCCCCTAGTCGGATGTCATAAAGATCTGCAATATCGTTTCTTAGTTTAAGAATCTTTTTTAGAGACCAGCTCATACCTTCGTGAATTTTGCAGGTCTAGATGTTGGTTTCGTGTTTCATAAACCTCGTATGCACCCATTTGATCCATAGTGACTCCTGATTGCGCTCCAAAGCCCACAGATGTTTGAAGGTTAGAGCCTTGTTCCACTCGATACAGTTCTTCAAGTCGATGCCTCCCTCGTCCTTCGGTTTGCAGAGAGCGGTCCATTTGACTTTCTTTCCTCCTCTTCCACTACTACCCCAGATAAAGTTTCTCATCAGCGTGTTGAGTTCCTTCATTACCTTCTTCGGAATGACCATTTGCTGTGCCCAATAGCCAACTATGCCCATAACCACGGTTTTGATAAGTTCGATCCTCCCTGCATAAGAAAGTTTTTTTGCTGCCCAGCCAGATATCGTGTTTTTTACCTTTTCAATCAGCGGCTTGCAGTGTGAGATCTCGATCTGCTTCGCAGTTAACGGAATTCCTAAGTACCTTATGGGAAAGTTGCCTTCCTTGATGCCCATGATGTTGAAGATGTCCTGCTTTGTTTCGTCCTTCACGCCTCCATAAAATGCCACACTTTTGCTTTCATTAATAGTTAAACCTGTTACCTCAGAAAAGAACGTTAGTGCAGCCCTAATAGTTTTAATGGAATCAACGTCTGCGTGCGATAGAATGAACAAATCGTCAGCAAAGCATAAATGTGTTACCTCCTCTACCTCACAGAATGGGTGAAAGATGTATGGACGATTCTTTCGGAACATCGCCAAAATGCTCTCAAAAATCACCATGATAGCTACGAAAAGGTAAGAATAGAGGGGGTCCCCTTGCCTTACCCCGTTTTCACCCTTGAAATAGCCTCTGTGGACTCCATTGACGCTAACAACAAAGTAGGATGATGAAACGCATTGCATAATCCAATCGATAAAAATCGTAGGAAAAGCAGAAACAACCAGAAAGTCTCGAATGGCTTCCCATCTAACAGAGTCGAAAGCTTTCTTGATATCTATTTTGAAAGCCACTCTCGGGGATATTTTCTTTTTCTCGTAGCCTTTTAATAGGCTCTGCATGAGAAGAATATTATGAGAGATTGTCCTACCGGGGATGAATGCAGATTGATTAAGATTTATTATTTTTCCTATTACATTTTTAAAACGTTTAGAAATGATTTTTGAAATTATTTTATAAATCACATTGCAACAGGAAATTGGTATGAAATCTTGTACTTTCTCAGGTACCGCAGTTTTGGGGATCAAGGTTAGGACCGTTGTATTCCATTGCTTTAACATCTTCCTATTTTTGAAAAACTCCAGAACCCCATCAGTAACATCTTTACCGGTATGGGATCATTTATGTCTACTTATATTGGGATGCCTTTATGTGTTAATGTTCGTTCCAAAGCTTCTTGGGATTCGATCATCATAAAAAATGAAAAGAAAGATATTGATCTGGTAAAGCAAAATCATTTTAAAAGGTGGATGTTTGGTTCTCATAAAAAATGATATGTCATATATGCCCACTTATATGATGTCTCAATTTCTTATACCTAAAAGTGTGACTGTGAAGATAGAAATAATTATTTATAAATTTCTTAATTTGGGGTTTCTCTAAGTCATCATTTTGTCGTTTGGTCAGATGGGATAAATTGAAAAAGTCTATGGACAAAGGAGGCTTGAGTATTTGAGATTTGACTTCATTTAACAAAGCTATTTTATCAAAATAGTGTAATAGATTGGCCTCGAATCCTATCTCTTTATAGGTTACTATGATCAGATATAAGTATGGGAAAATTGATCTGAGTGGTTCACCAGACCTATAATTAATCGGGTAGTGAAATGTAGTATTTAGAGTGACATCTCAATAATGTGGAAGTTTTTTCGTGGAAAGTGTAAATTTTCGGTTGGCAATGTCTCTTCAATCAATTTTTGGGATGACGTATGGTGTAGTGTCAAAAGTCTTTCCTCACCGTTCTCGGCTCTTGCCTCGATTGTTATATGTATAAATTCTTTAGTCAATGACATGTTTAACGTGAGTTCTAATGATTTTGCAATGAGATTTAGTTATAGGAGAATGCTAAGAGTTAGATTCACATGATAGAGTGTTGAACCTAGTGAGGCGCAAAGATGTGAATCCTTTTTCGTGTGATGTTTTGCATTGACAAGATAGTGATAATTTTAAGGTTATTCATTGCTACTTTTTAATTGTGGAGAATACTCATTATGATCTCATATGGGAGAAGTTTTGGGACTCTAAGTTCCCATCGAAAATCTCATTCTTTGGATGGAGTGTAATGCATGGAGGGATTTTAACGGATGATAGATAAATGAAAAAATGATGTATTATAAATAATCGTTGTAGAATGTGTCATAAAGAAATTGAGTGAGTGTCTCACTTGCTCTTACTCTATGATGGAGTGGTTGTGATTTGGAGTTTATTATGAGACATGAATGATATTCAGTGGATTGTGCTGGAATCTATCGTTAGTTGTTGGAAAGTGTGGATATGAATAGTGAGCTCGGTTGGTGTAAATTGTTGGGGGTCTATTCCGCTTATCTTATGGTGGACCATTTGGCTTGAAAAGACTCTCATTTATATCATTTTGAGTTGAGCTTAAACAACTCTCATTTATATCATTTTGTATTGATCATTTTTTTTAAAAAACATATAGAGTAAATTGTTAAATAATGCGTTCATGATAAAGAAGCATAAAAAATCATAATTTAGTATATAATTAAAAGAATAGGAACACTTGATAAAACTCGAGTTAGACCAATGAATGAGAACTATAATTGTCACATATTAAGTCGAAGTGGAAGTCAAATGATCAAGTAAATGTTGATTATGGAGCCTACACTGATAATTAACTCTAAGAAATTAATTAAAGTTTATTGAGTTTGTGTTTTAGTTTGGGTATGACCAAGAGTTATTTATATTTTATTATGTGAATATTTACCCTATAAATATGTTATTTTTAAAGGCAAGGGCGAAGCCAGAATTTAAAATCTACTTGGGCTAAATTATTTTTCATACAAACCAATATAACACAATTTTTTAAAAATAGTCCATGAAGTATTAAAAAATAGGAATCGAGTACACAACGAAACAAAAAAAAATACAGAAGAAAAAAAAATCTCTGGCCAAAGATAGAAAGAAAATAACATGTATGAAGGTTTTTAAGAAGGTCGATAACACTCCTCGTGAGACAAAAATGCACAATTACCTTTGTCATTAACATGTTTCCAACTTCTGAAACATTTAATTTTAAATGTAGATTGTTGGGATTTACCGGATTCAAAGAGATAACATGGTAAGCAAAATACAACATCCTTCGAAGGAGAGTACTCCAACCATGAGAAATTTTTAAACCAAGAGTATTGAAATTGACGTTGTTAATTTCCAAATACAGATTCAGATACTCTGACAACATAGGTTGATATGGCCTCATTTTAATGTAAGTTCGTCCAATTTCATCATAATGATTTATAGGAGACACATATAAATACGCAATCCAAAATCACGTTTAAGAGTAATTTCATCAAATTCAATATTTTGATATTTAGAAGAAGATTCTAAATTCTAATTCGAGATTACAAAATTTGTTCAATTGGCTCAAATAATTATGAAGCATTATCAATTCTTGGTTTAAAAAAGATAGATTTTTTTCTCTTCCTTTCTAAATTTGAAATTTAAAAAAATCAACATTAATAATATAATAACGATTCACATAAATACAAATGACTATAAAATTGAAATTATTCAAATTTGTTGAGAGAATGAATTTAAATTTAAGTCGTTAGAATACGATATTCCGATTTAGCCTTACAAATTTTATAGAAAAAAAGACAAAATTTCAATCTTTCAGAACTAGTACAAACTATTATTGTTATAACTATTATTGTTATGGACATATTTATTAATTAAACAGAATAAATTATATATAATTTAATGGTAAGTAACCTACTTTAATTGAGAATGAATACGTTATGGGGTTTTTAGTTAGGATTAGATAGATGGTATATTATTGAGTTGAGTTATTTATTTAAAAATTAATAAATGAAGATATTATTTAATTATAAATAAATATATTATATAGGATAATAAATTAATATGATAAATTAAAATTTGTTTAGTTATATATATATATATATATATATATATATATATATATATATATATATATATATTGTTATGATAAACTAAAAATTGTTTAGTTATGAATATATTACTAAGGTTGGTGGAGGCTCTGGCTGATTATACTTAAGTTAATCAAACATGATGTTATTTAATTATATAATTATATATATTATATATATTATATAGTGTATTACTATGAGGTGGATGATTGCCCGGTATCGATAGGAATGGCTCCGCCCGTGGTTAAAGGTTTTAGATATAATACTGAAATTTAAAGAGATAAATTGTAAGGCAAAATTTTTTATTAACCGAAATGGACGCAATTTTTTTAAAATGAATCATTATAAATTTATGTCTTTTATGTTTTTATTTTTTTACATTTTTATATATCATTTCAAGCATATCAAATTTTTTAATTGTCATACAACCCAATCCGAACATTAAACCCAATCCGAACATTCAAGAGAGAGTTGAGGAGGAGGCAAAGGACCGAGCCGTCTGAGCTTAGAATTAGAAATCGGTAAGTTTTCTCTGAAACTTAAGAACAAGAATGAATAACACATATAAAATCTGAAAAACTTATTTCGGTGAAACACTTTCTCTTAAAATATAATTTAAACCTGTAAAAAAAAATAAGCATACAATAATAAATAAATTGAGGCATAAATTAATAAATAAGTAAAATACATTGAGGAAATCAATGATGAAAAAATTAGGATGATAAATCTTGATTAGAAACCAATAAAAAAATCCATAAAATAATAAAAAATGATAGATGTTTATCCACAACATAATTTTCACAATTTAATACATGAATAAAAATAAGTTGTATGACCTTGAAATCTGTAAGAGATTGGCATTACACATGGATCATATATAAAAGAGTTTGTATTTAAAGATAGGCAGACATTTTTTACGTTAGAATTTGGTGGTGATATAAATGCAATATTTAAAGTGAGCAACTAATCTAACGTGTCAATATTGTCTTCTTTTTGTATATTATTATTTTAATTTTTTGTTTCAAATTTCTCTCTTTTTCTTTGTATATATTAAATCCCTTTGAAAAATAATCAAAAGCATATTTTTTAGATAAGTATTAAAAAAAAAATATGACTTGAGTTCTTGTTAGTCAATTAGATAATAATTTCGGGTAAAAAAAATGTAAAGTTCCATTTCTAAAACAAATGCAAGCAATTAAATAGATTTTTATCATTTAAAAATATATATATTGTCTTCTACAAAAATATGACTTATGAAAGATTTTACGAGTTTATATTAATTTTGGGCCTAATATGACTATGAAAGATTATTAAGAAAACAACGTATTGTCTGGGTATGGATCGGGCCTACCTAACAGACAACTTAACATAAAAACAACTTGCTTCAAAATAAATAAAATGGTCCATCCTATGCATAATGATGCTTGCAAGTTGAATAATTTTTTTTTTTCAATTCTATAGAAATTCAAAATAATTCTTTAATAAATAATTTAGAACCTTATATAACTTGATTTTATATAGCTAGATTTTTCACCCTTAATTTAGAAAATAATTTCCCTGATTTTTGATATACCTTTAAGGCCTTGTTCCATTATGAATTTTTTTTAAAAATCATTCAAAATCAAATATCAAATCACTTCTTTTTTATTAATCACATCACTCAAATAATTAATTAAAATACTAAAATAACTTTTATTTTAGATTATTATTTTTTATTTTATTTATATATATCAATACCTTTTAATTTTTTTTACCAGAAATAATCAGTATCTCCTCAAAATTATCCCCTTCATCTAATTTTTTTCTTTCTTAGTTTTTTAAAAAACTCACAATGGAACAACCTCTAATTTTTCAATGGCATCCTATTTCTCAACTTTATCACATGTAGCTCCTAATTATAATAATAAATTAATAAAAAATATATATATAAATAAATAAAGATGTTCCAATTATATACATGGACCACGGTTTTTGTCCACATGCACTATAATAAATTTTAATAGTGACTGTAAGCTTTTTTGTTTGTATATACTTAATTTGAGGATAGTATAATCCAATTTCCCAAGAGTTTAAGATTGACACAAAAATTTAATAAGCATGAAAGACAATGTTTTGAGTTAAAGTAACACGTGATGACCGCATCTAAATATATAATCTTATTAAATATTGTCACATTCATTTTAAATATATAGTTTAATAGAAAGAATGATTTAAAAGGAATGGATATTATATAGATATTAACTATTAAGGCCTTGTTTTGGGTTATTTTATTTTAAAAAAATTGTTTGATTTTGAGGTATGAAAAGTAAGTTATTTTTAAAAATATTTAAAGGGTATTAAAATTTAATTAAAAATATTTATTAAAAAATATATTTTTTAATATTTTAATTAATAAATTTAATGGTGTTCTTCGTTCCATTCAAAACCTGTTTTGTGTTCAAACTAGAATATTCTAGACATTTGTGTTAAACCTATCTAACTACCTTCTGCCAACCCACGCCCTTGACCCACGTTCCGAACCGGTCCATCAGTCTGGCCCGCATGTTTCCTTAAGAAGCAAGCTAGTCGTTGAAACATTTTCTCAAACATTCGTTGATCGCCTACAAATATTAACCATTTTTTAATAACAGAATAATATAAAATTAGATGCATGTTTAGTCTAAATCGATATTTTTAAATTTACTCTAATTTACTTATCATTTTAATTTCTCGTCTCACTCAAAACCGAAAATAACGTGAGTTATCAAACACAATTATCAAGTAACAAATAATTCTTTGTAAAAAGTGGGCGATTAAACACTATTATTTGAATGCAACAAAATATTTGTTTGGGGCTTATTTAAAAATAAACCAAAGAAATTAATCTTTTAATGGAATGAATTGAGGCTTTGTTTGGAGCCATAAGGAAAGAGATTTCGAGTTGTGAATATCATTTAAGAGGTTGTTTGAAAAATGATTTTTTCTGGATTTTCTCTTAAAAACCTTATTTTATAAAAATTAAGTAAAAATTGATTTTTAAAATTTGAAGATTAATTTATCCTTTAAGGTTAGAGGATATGGTTTAGGTGAGAAAATAGTGATGGAAAGAGAGAAAATAAAATTAGAGGATAATTTTGGTATTTAAATAGATAAAATCTATATATATATATATATATATATAATGATGCTTAATTTTTAAAGTATCCGAATTGCCGGGTCGAGAGTTGTAGTTAATTTGGATATTTATGTGAGTAAATGGATACTTGGGTCGGATTGTGAGTTGACCCGCCCATAAACTTAAAACGGTTAAAAATAAAATTAAAAATGATATTTGTATATTTCGAACTTGCAACCTAACAAAACAAGTACAGCATTTAACCAAGTGTGATTGAGACGTGGTTTGCCGATAGATAATAGACCGGTATCATTTGAAAGTGGTTAAAGAAATATGAATCAAATATTTGATTGACCAAAGTGTGAGGTCACGATACTAATTATTAAAAAACATGAATGACAAAGTAAAAATGTAAAGTCACGTGATGATAGATTCATTCGGAAAAAATATGTGATGAAACATGTGAGAAAACAAGTTATTTTATCGCAGTGAATAAAATGTGGAATGAGAGCGTTATATTTTTATTTTTAATAATTTTAAACATTGAATAAATATTATTATAATTTTTTAATTTATTTTGTTTTTAATCTTATCCGTATGTATCGCACGAAAATTTTCCTAATTATTGATTAGATTATTAATATGATATTTGAATTTTGGGATAAAAACGGAGTTTTATCCCAATATTCAAACATCATTCAAGTCCTTGTATTTTTAGTAAATTTGGAGATATAAGAACAAACAAAGCCTATACTGTCAGTGAGAAGATGGGCCGAGTCACGTGATACGGACGTCATTTCAAGAGACTGATGAATGGGCCCAATGTAACAAGATCTTGATCCAATCTTCACATTCTTATCCTGTCAGAGTATTATTATTATTGGCTTTTTCTATATTATATTATATTATATTTTAAAATATATATTTATTAGTTCTAATATTTTAAAATATTATCTAATAATTGTATATGTTTGGATATTTATTTATAAAAGCTAAAATTCATTATTAATAACTGTTTTACTAAGATTAGTTTGTTGTTGAGTTTTATCAAAAATATTATATATTATTTATTTATTTAATTTATTAATTACAATATTTATATTTTATTTATATAAATTTAAATTTTATATATAAAAAAAATAAAGATAAACTAAACTGTAGGAGATTATTTTCAAACTAGAAGTAACTAATAATTTAGTTATGAGTTAAGATATACATTTTATGGATAATAAATCCTTATATTTATTACGCAAAATAGGGATGTATAATGGAGTTGATTGATTGAGAAAATACATTTATCATTTTTTTTTTAAATAAATTAATATATTATTTATTATATATATTTAATTGTGTTTATTAATATTGGGGACATAATCGAATAAATTTTGAGACCAAGAACATAAATAGTATCATGTTTCATTCATGGTTAACTACCCGTCAAACAAAACAAAATGATATTTGTCATGTTATTTATATTTATCCATTTTAAATTATTTTATATTTTTAAAAGTTTAAACAAGAAAATGTAATAATATTATTTGAACTAAATTATTTTGTCAATATTGTAATATTTGATTTACCTTTCCTTTCTAAAAAATAACAGTTAAATATATATTTTTTAATATGAAATTTTAACATTACACTCAAGAATTGTAATTTTTACATTCATTTAAAACGTTTTAACTGTGAATCAATGTGACCATAAAAAAACATTTGAGTTACTTAGTCGAGTAATTAAAATATAAAATTATTCTATACAGAATTTTAAAAAATTTGACATAATTCCAATAATAATGTCACTCCACAAATCCACTTCCTATCTATAAATAATATTATTTCTAAATTATTTAATTAGACTAAATAATCATTTGTTTTAAACTATTTTGTCAATATGAGTTATCCCACTAAATTTTTCAGCCCATTTTAAGTTCAAAATTAAATTGGAAGAACAAATTTGGACACATTTGTAATTAAAACTTGATAAATTGATAATTACAATTATATCATTTACAGACTTATCCAGATAATTTAAGTGAAAATAATTTATCCAAAAAATATTAAATGTTTCATGATCAATCATTTATAAATTATAAGAATATCTTAATTTAAGTCCCATATTAACATGATAAAAAAAAATAAATGTATAATTTAGAATATTTAATATTTTAACTCTACCCATATCAAATTAAAAAAAAAAAAATCAACTATTCTATGATAAGAAGTGGTGGGATTGCTTGACTTTTGTTTATCATTTATTTTAATAATTGTTTTTCAAAATATGTTTGATAAAAAAAATTGAATTGGTTGAGTTTATTTGTTAAAATATTAATAAAACAATATTTCAAAAATAATATAAAATTTTTAATTAGTAAAAGTAAATAGTAATAGGATAAAAAGTTAAATCCAAATATCACTAGTACAACTTATTATTGATAGAGAATATTTTATAAATCGTACAATATAAAATAGTTATTCAAAAGTTCGATGGAAATATTTAATGACTTTAACAAACAGTCCACATCATTAATATTGAATATTACAAACTCTTGTCATTTTTTGTTCGGTAGCATTTAAAAAACACAAATCATAATCGTATTATTTTGTTTCGATTATTTTAATTATATAATTTAATTTATTAATTTAAATATTTTAAAAAATATATTTTATCATTATATGTTTTTTTCAAAATAATACGAACAATTAATTTTGAAATAATCTAAAAGATTTTAAAAAATCATATCCAAAAAGTAACATTTTGGTTATTTTTTAGGATAAATGTCTAATTTGATGGAAAAGTATGTTGTTCGGATTTTTTATTTATTAAATTATTTTCATGTCTTTTATTATATTTTAAAATTAAGATGATAGTGATGTTATAGAGATGGAGAATTTATAAAAAAAAAAAAAAACAGAATGAAAACCCAAGAAATCGAAAAGAAAAAAAACCGAAAATGTTGCTTCACTTTCCATATAAAATGTTGTAAATAATGTTTAATATTTGCCTAAAATATAACTTTTTTCTCAATTTATTTCACAATCATAATAAAAAAACACTCAATAGTGTTGTCCAAAGATAGGAAAAGAGAATGGTTAAATAATCTAAAAATGTCTGGAGATTTGATTCGTGATCGGCACAGACGGTTCGATCGGCACGGGCGACAAGATCGGTACAGACGGCACGATTGGTACAGCGGCACAATAGGCACGGACAACACGATATTGTCCTGCACCGTTAGTCATCAAATCGACATCGGAAGTGCCATTGACACAAGCGGCACGACACGATCGGCAACACAATAGACACAGGTGGCACGGGACGATCGACACGGGCATCCCGATATTGTCTTACACTGTTCATTAAATGTTGCTAGTCTAGGGTTTCTTGTACATTTATAAGCGACGTTAGGATTTCTGCAATTAATTTGTTCTATTACTCTGTCTCTACCATTATGGGGAAGGGAAGAACAAAAGTAATAAATCAAAAAAAGTTAGAAATTTTGCGCTGGAAGGAATTAAAGAAGCAACAGTCAAATAATTTGAAAGAATTTCTGAAAAAGTTATCAAAGAACAGCAGGATACCAACACAATTAAGCAACCTGCTCCAACTACTGTTGGGAAAACTCATATTGAAAATAATACAGGAAAACAAGGAGATAATGAATGAGCTTGGAAGATACGCTATAATGAAAGAGCTAATCTGTTTGGGCTCAAGAATCAGATTACAAAGTTTCTTATGCATGCCAAAAGGGAGAAATTGTCATAAATAAGGAGAAAGCACAACATATTACAATTCAACTCAACACCCACTATCTACAAGACTAGAATCTGTTGAAAAAAGAAGAATATGAAGAAATTGTTCAATGGTTAGTTGCTACAATGAAGGAACTAATGAAGGCTCCCAAATCTAAGTCATATACTATTAGAAGCAACTCTACATGGAAAACTAATGAAGTCTGGAAGAACAACAATGCAAAAAAGTCAAAAGATCAATCTTATAAAGGAAAAATCTACTTTGACAATACACAGACAAAAGTGGAGGTACTGAATTCTCCATTTAAATTTAAATTGCCTACTGAAGTAGAGGAAAACTGTATAAAGGAATGGGAAAATGTAGTTGTGGGAAACTATATAGGGAAAAACAGAGTATCATTCTCAATTACTAAAGATACATTGTTGAAGCAATACGAAGGAAAAGGACTGAAGAAGATTTCAACAAATGTCCATGATTTATATTTTCTTAAATTCATAAAGGGATCTAATCTAGAGGAAATTCAAGAAAATGGGCATACATATATAGGACCCAATTGTATGAAGTTAGAAAAATGGTCCGAAGACTTGAACCTATTGAGTAAGCCAAAAGAAACTACACAGATATGGTTCAAGCTCTGAAATATACCTGCACATATGTACAATTCTGAAGCTCTTAGTCATTTGGCAGGTTTATTGGGTAGACCATTCTACATTGATTCAATTACCGAAGAATGAGAGCACCTAACATTTACTAGAATTAGCATTGAGGTGCATCCTAGAAACACACTGCCGAAAAGTATGACAGTAGTAGACAAAAAAAGGAAAACCTACTGTTATGGAAATCACTTATGAGTGGAGGCCAGACAGATACTTTTCTGCAATACTATCCAACATGCAAGCCCAAAATGTGATTTGGCTAAGGAAGAAGATTAGAAAATTCATAATGGTCAGAAAATAAAGATGCAGGAAAATGATACAAATGTGTCTATTTTCAAAGAGAAAAATGTGGTTAAAGAATAGGAAACAAAAGATAAATAAAATTATGTACAAGAAGAAAATAATACGAAGAAAAAGGTGGATCATCAACCTAATCATGTTGAAGAGATAATTGATGATTCTCAATCAAATCAAGTTGAAGTGGTTGCTGATGAAAACAGAGAGAAAGATACTCAGGCTAATCAAGAGGAAGAAGAGAATGTCAATGTTGATACAGAGGAATCTAAAGTTGTTGAGGATTCCAAAAATGAAGTTGAAGGATTAAAGACAATGATCTCAAAATTCAAGTTGAGAACAATAAGGTGAAGAGCTCGGAAATTCTGAAGAATAATTCTTTCTATCAAATAAGAACAAGTTCATATAAAGAAAGAAATTAAGATGAGAATATGCAGTATTCATCAACTTCTTCAGTTCATCCCCCGTTCATTGCAAGAGGAATGAGAGAGGAAGAGGAAGGACAAGAGGAAGAGAAAGACAATATGTTGAAACATCATGTTGATATGGAAATAAAAATCTTGATTGGGATAATTATGATTTTATACAGTTTGTAATCTTTGTTTGTAATCTCTATTTCTTGTATGTTTGATTGCTACTAATCAGGTTTTTAGGGTCGTTTAATAGTTATCTTTTAATCATAACTAAGATTTGTCTAGTTTTGATTCTTGACCCTCCCACTTTTAAGATTTTAATGAAATGGTTTTAACTGTTTAAAAAAAAAAAAAAAAAACATCAATTGCTTCAAGTAATTTCATTTTTGTATTATATTTAAACTTAACATGAAATTATTTTAAAATAATAATATGAATTGAACTATTAAATAATTCACAAAAATTTTATCGTGAATACTATTATCTAAATCATTAATTAAAATATCATTTTATTAAATATTTATTTTTCATTATATATTCATATATTTTGGTTTAAATCATTTCAATTGCACAAAAATTATTTAAATAATTCAAATAAAAAATAATACTCTAACATTGTTATCTTTTCGTACCCTATAATCTAGGATACGGGATAGTTTATTCTCGATTTTTCTCTTCCTCTCACATAGGAGGGGCAAAACAGTCTTTACAAAAAAAAGTTTATTTTTTTACTATTTTACCCCCTCTCAAGTTAGGGTAGCAGAGTAAGAAGAAATTGAGAACAAGGATCCCTGCTGATAATTCTACCTTGAGGATTAGGTTGTGATTTGTGACTGCCCTTCCTCTGTTTGGCAATTATTAATAAAATATATCTCATAAACAATGCAAATTAACAAATAACATATAATGTTATACCTACTTTTTATTTAAGACACTTAATTAAATGAAGTACAAAAATTTTAACCTTAGAGTGGGACTATCCTAATTAGGTGGTTTGGGGTACTTACCATGCGTTAGAGTTTAGACAATGTCCTTATTTGTAAATAGATCATCTAAATAGTTAATTAAAGTAAAAATTCTTACCCAACTAATCTACTTTTCAAAAAATAAACAAAAATTTGAAAATAACAAAAGTGTTGGCAAAAAGAGGCTATAATGATGAAATGAAATAATAAAAGTCGAAAAAGAAATGATGGTATATAATTACAATGCAAGTTGTGTTGAAGTCCCCATGTAACATAATAGGCAACTAGATTCTTTTTAGAAATCATTTAGAAAAGATTATCAGCATTTTGTGCTATTTTAATTAATTATTTCAAGTGTCAAATGCTAATATATTTTAATTTGATGTAATTTTAATCATTGTAAATATGGGGTAGAAACTTGTTAAAATTTTGGAATTAAAGAAGAATTAGGATGACACCCCACAGTCATGTCCCCTGCTTAAATTTAAAGAGAGTTTTCAGATTAAATCGAACCCGTGATATTTTGGTTTCTTAAATCGACTTTTAACACTGAACTATTTTGGTAAGTTAATTTTGCTAAATTTTAAAACATTAAAATGGTTCATTTTACTATTTTTTTTTTCATAAAAATGTAAATAGAAAGAATAATTTGACAATTCAATAATAAATTTTCATTTATGCATTATTCAATGACAGAAAAAGGATTTATCAATGAAGACAAATTATTAAGATGATTATCATATTTTATTATAATGAAATAGTTAACTTATTAAGCTTAAATTATTAATTAAAATGTTTATCATGCTAACTTGGAATTTTTTACAATACTCATGTCATGTATAAAATTTATTTTTTCCTGATGGTAACAAGTAACAACAAACCTACCTAATTAACATCACCTGTATTAATATTTTATTTAAAACACAAAAAATGCATTTATTAGCATCTTTTATGCCAAACAATATTAACAATAACCCTTAATACATATAAACAAGTCCCAAAACAATAAAATCCCCACCAAACTAGTAGTTTTCAAAAAACATATATTTCTTGTTGTCACCAACTTAATTCAAAGTCACAAAATTTATTCAAACGATCACTACCTAGAATAGTTTACCGACAAATTTAAATGTTATTATTTAAAACGTAACCCATGAATTTGTTTTCGTTTTTTTTAGCGAAATTTGGTTTTGTTGTATTAAGGACATCAATGTTGTAATATCATGTACCATGTTTAAGATAATATATTTTTACAACAAATCTAGATCTTATTCTTGTATGATAATAATAATAATAATAACAAATTATGAATTAATCTAGAGGAAGTGAGATCTCACATGATCTTGAGATTAGTGCTTATCAAGAAAGGAATAATTGAATCAGTAGGTAGTTGAATCACACTGTTTTTCACATTATTATTATTAGGCCCATGTTTCCTGCGCATTTAGATTCTCATTCCTAGGTAACTTTTATAGGTAGGTAAGGTAAAAATAAAATAAAAAATTATATACTTTTTAATTTTAATAAACTAATATGATGTCATATTCTTGACATTTAAACTAGGATTGTTTATATGGCCGACAATATATTATAATTTTTGTTATACAAACTCAAATTTTAAATGCAAATTGAACTCTTAAAAAATATTTACTCATCTTAACAAAAACTTAATAAACTACATCGATCACATAACATCCGGGTCATACATACATTTTACTAACAAACATTTTCAAATAAAATATATATATATTAAATTCAATTCATCTGGTACACATTACAGATGATCTTGCTTAAAAAACACTTTTTTTGTACTACCAACCTCTCTTTTGTTAAAGGTTTCTTTTCCCTTGATTTCTAAGTTATAATCCTTCAGTTTTACTATTTTCAAATTGTACAATTTCCCAAAACTGGAACATGTACAGGCTTGTTTGATTACTTTGAAATGTAAAACTAAAATTGAACTACAAATATCGAGCTTATTTGAAAACTTGTATTTCATCTAATTTTGTAAAGAGTAAAATCGAAAATTAAAAAATTTATCCCAAGGTAGCTCAAATTGTAAAATTGGTTCCTAAAAGACAAGAGATTACATGTTTAATTTATACTTAGCGTTTTAAATTGAAACTATAAATTATAGCTGTGAGATTTTATTTTAGCTTCCAATATTAATATTAATATATATATATATATATATATATATATATATATTATTAGTTTGGTATAACTTTGATGGCATAAACAAATTTAATTTAAAAGTTGTATTTTTTCGATTAATTTTGTTTTAATTATATATTTTTTATATTTAAGGTCTTGTTCGGATTGATTTTTTTTTTTTAAATCTAAAGGATAAAAAATAATGATTGTTAATAATTTTGGGGAAGAATAATAATTATTTTTGGTAAAAATAAAGGTATTAATATATATATATAAAAAATTAATTTAAAATAAAGAATATTTTAATATTTTTATTAATTAAATAAATAATGTAATTTTGAGAAATTATTAATTGAAAAATTGATTTTTTTTTGAAAAAAAACTAATACCTAATTTTTAATTATATTAAAATATAAATAAATTACGTGTTAAAAGTACCATTTTCATTAAATCAACTATTTATTTATGTAGACTTAACTTCTTTTTGATGGACTAAAAATTTTAAAATAGGACAAATGCCACCGATATGGTACAAGTAGTATTTTTTATTACAATTAAATAATTAATAATATTAAATATTGGGAGTTGGGACTTCAGATAAAAATTAAATATTTTATAATTATCATTTAACTCATACCTCAAATTGTACCCACGATGTCCCACAGTTTATACTTTCTCCCATCTGAAAAAGAATCCAAAATTAAATAATAAATAATTCAACCACCCACAAAAGGCTGCCCTATCATAATTATATAAGTTAATTAATAATAATATCCCTTCTCTTTTTATTAATTTATTATTATTATTATTCATAATATATCACATATTCTTAAAATGAAAAAAAAAGAAATTATAGCAGTACAAAATTTTTACTATAGTTTTAACTCTGCAGTAAAAAAAAAGAAAAAAACAAGCACCAGCAGCATCACATGCAAAGCCATCATCCATGGACATTCTGCCCATACATTTCTTTCCCCATTTTACCCCTCATATTCATCCCTTTTTACATCACGCTACATGCATTCGGATTCTCATCACTAAACATCTGAGGGGCATAACCAGGATGAGTAGAGTACATCTCAGTCGCAAACCTAGGAGGGTATAATTGGAAATTTGTAGGATAATAGTAATAAAACTCATTCTTCTTCACCTCCACCACCTTTCCGGCATCCTCATCTGCCGGCGGCGCCGGCGCCGCCGTATCATCACCTTCCTTTTTCTCCTTCGTTTCCTCTCCGCCACCGTCCTTCTTTTCTTCCTCAACCGCCGGCGCCGGTGCTGGAGGCGGCGCCGCCGCCTCCTCCTCACCTTTATTCTCTTCCTTGGCTTTCTCTACTTCCTCTTTCTTCTCAGGCTCCTGTTTCAAGATCACAGCTTGCTTTCCAGTCCGTTTGTAAACATATTCTAGAAGCTTCGATGGATCGAAAATTCCTTTAACGGTTACTTGGGAAATCTTTAGATCTGCATCTACTTTCTCAACTCCTGTCAATTTTCATTAAACAAATCAAATTCAATTCTTGAATAGAATAGAATCAAACAACATATAAAATATGTATATCAAGATGGACCCATAATTTATACCTTTCATTTTAAGGATTCTACGTTTGATTTCTTGAGCACAAGCTTCACAATGCATGTGTACTTTAAGAGCAACAATAATCACTTGAGGCTGTATAGAACTTGATATTAGATTAATTCATTCAAAATTGAATGAAAAATGATGTAAAAAACATACCACTTCTTTGGGTTCTTCCGGTTTAGGTAGATCTTTCTCCTCAACCTTCTTGGGTTCCTCCGGCGCCGGCGGCTTTGGGATCGGAGAGAGAAGCTCGACTTGACGGTGGCTTTTCTTCTGAACTCTCTCTAATACCTTCAATGGATCAGCTTTCTCTCCTTTCACTACCACTTTATGGGTTTTGCAATCGGTAAAAACATCTTCAACTCCTAATGTTCACAAATCAAAACACTAAATCGATCATCCAAAAGAGAACCCATCAAAATCTGAAAAAGAAATGATCTTTTTTCATACCTGGGAAACCTCTAAGACATCGCCGGACTTTCTTGGCACAGCCTTCACAATGCATGTAAACTCTGAGGATGATTTCCGCCGGCGGCGGTGGTGGCGGTGGGGCTTCATCGGATTTCTTTTCATCATCTGGTTTAGGGGCTTCTTCTTTTTTAGGTTCCTCTGGTTTCTTCTCCTCTTCCATATTCTTCTCCTCTGGTTTCTTCTCTTCTTGAGCCTAAATCAAAGAAAAAACGAAATCAGGAAAGGATGAAAGAAATTGAAGAGATGGGTTTCGATGAAATTGAGGTGAGAGAGAGACCTCCCCCATTGATGTTTCTTTCTGGTTGAGAGTTATGAAGAAATGAAGACTGTTTTTGTTTCTCTTTCTATACTCTCTCTCTAATATCCGCCATTTATATAATCTATACACACCAGTCAAGCAGTCACCACCACCACTTGTTACGTAGGCCTTTCTATATTGGACCCCACCATCAATCTAATCTCTTTTACTTTATTTTTATAAATGAGATTATTGTATTTAATGCTAAACTTTATTTAAACAATGAATATTAAAATTTAAATAATATATTTTTTTAAAAGATCTATTTAATAAAAAAAATTAAATAAAAATTAAATACATAAAAATAATTAATTAACTCAAATATCTAAAAAAAAAATAATAATAATAAAATTTCTACACAACTCCACTTGTTTTCCTAATCTATTCGTATAACGTTATTATTATTATGACACAGTGAATAATTCTTAACGGTTATATTTTTTTTTGCCTATTTATTTGTATTTATAAATTAAATTAAAGTAACTTTTTTTTAACCAATAATAATAACAAAAATATATCTTAATGAATTAAACGTAGATTTCAACCCAATAAAAATTATATATATTAAAGGAAAATAACTTTTGTTAAATTACTTTTTAAATGAATATTAAAAGTTTAATATTTGTGATTTGAAAATTCTAAAAAATCTTAACTAAATATATAAATTTAAGTTTACATAATGTTAAAATTATATTATTATTCATCACTATAATTATACATGTGATTCAGCTTTTTTATTTTTTAATTCACAACTTGATAATATTTAAATATTTGAGATATATTTGATTGTATTTATTTAATTAAAACTAATATAATAATTTATTTGTGTTTTAAAATGAAATCAAACTAGCCTTTATTTAACCAAAAAATTTAATGAATTAAATGTAGATTTCAAAAGATTGTTTGTTTGGTTTTTTGAAAATAACTTTTTAATGATTTGTTTGAAAAGATTAAAATATATTTAGTAATTTTATTTTAAATATAAAATTTAAATAATCATGATATTTTAATTGATAAAAATGATTAAAAAGTATTGAATTTATTTAATTATTTTTAATTTAAATAATTCAAATGTTTGTGTTATAAAAAAAAACAGTAAGAAATTACATACTATTGATGAGCACTACAACACTTACGTGGTGGACATCTAATGCGTGGCACGTGCAAACAAGGTAATAAATATGTAAAACAACATAAAATTTCGGACTTGTTTGGTTTGAATAAAAAAAACTTAATTATATATTTCTATTTTTTGTGTTATATTTATTTGATAATTGATAAACAAACAAGTCATAAGATTCAAACAAAATTAAAATTATTTTTATTTGAAATTTAATACCAAGAACAAAGATTAAGCAATCTTATCCAATTTTTTTAAAATAATAAAATTGATTCAAATTTGATTTAGTTACCCAAATTAATTAAACAAGATTAGGAAGGAATTAATGCATTGAGTATAAGATTATACAAATAGTTATAAAAGTATTTAGTAAATCTAATCTATATATATATAATGATGCTTAATTTTTAAAGTGTCCGGATTGCCGGGTCGAGAGCTGTGGTTAATTTGGATACTTGGGTCGGATTGTGGGTTGACCCGTTTTTAAATTTAAAACGGTTAAAAATAAAATTAAAAATGCTAGAGGTATGTTTCGAACTTGCAACCTAACAAAACAAGTACAACTCTTTAACCAACTAGGCTACAAAGACTTTATATTTTAAATTCAACACCAAATTTGATAAACGCGGGACGTTTTAATATTAATATAAGTTCAACTTTTTAACTAACTAATCTATATATATATAATGATGCTTAATTTTTAAAGTGTCCGGATTGCCGGGTCGAGAGCTGTGGTTAATTTGGATACTTGGGTCGGATTGTGGGTTGACCCGTTTTTAAATTTAAAACGGTTAAAAATAAAATTAAAAATGCTAGAGGTATGTTTCGAACTTGCAACCTAACAAAACAAGTACAACTCTTTAACCAACTAGGCTACAAAGACTTTATATTTTAAATTCAACACCAAATTTGATAAACGCGGGACGTTTTAATATTAATATAAGTTCAACTTTTTAACTAACTAATCTATATATATATAATGATGCTTAATTTTTAAAGTGTCCGGATTGCCGGGTCGAGAGCTGTGGTTAATTTGGATACTTGGGTCGGATTGTGGGTTGACCCGTTTTTAAATTTAAAACGGTTAAAAATAAAATTAAAAATGCTAGAGGTATGTTTCGAACTTGCAACCTAACAAAACAAGTACAACTCTTTAACCAACTAGGCTACAAAGACTTTATATTTTAAATTCAACACCAAATTTGATAAACGCGGGACGTTTTAATATTAATATAAGTTCAACTTTTTAACTAACTAATATATAATGATGTTGAGTAAATGGATACTTGGGTCGGATTATGGGTTGACTCACCCATAAACTTAAAACGGTTAAAAAATGTCAAAAAATATTATCCGTAATTTTTTTTCACGATTTTTATATTATTACTTATGCAAATACACGGGCTAAATGCTAGTAATTTATAAATATGGAAATTATGTGGATTCAGTGCTATTTCATATTAAGATTTTAATTAATTAGTTACAAATATGAAATTTGAAAAACAGTCATTTTATATAAATAGTTAAAATCAACAAAATGTTAACATATAGATGATAAAATTAAACAACATATAAAAATCAATAAATAGGAAATAGAAATAAAAAAAACACCATTATTATAATTACCTAAAAAGAATATCAAAATAAAAATAGATATTAATTTTATTTATATTTAGTGGAAATAATACAATCAATTTTTTTAGTGTAAAAATAATTTAGACAATGTTACATTATTTGTTTTGAATAACATAATTTAGCAAATGTATATGTTTTGGTTTTATTTATCAATGGACAATATTTACATACCAAAAAGTTATACAAGTAATCTTGAAAAGAGTCTTATACCCTATTATACATCATTAAAGAATTTTCTTAGTTTGAGACATGTGAAAGTCTTGAAATAAATTTAATTCATCACTTATTTGTTGTTAATTTATTCTTAAATAGTTACAATTCAAATTTAAATAAACTCATTCACCAATCCATTAATTGTTTTTCTAAATATGAAAAAATGATTTTGTAAATTTTTGTGAAGATTGCAACTAAATCCAAAAAAGAGATTATCTAACTTGCTTCTATTCTCTAATATATTTTAAATCATTCTTAATCAGTACTTTTGGGTGGATTAATATTGGCCTCTTAATCTAACACCCTAGGTCCCATTAGGGTCAATCTCTATAGTTCAATTCCATTATCAAGAACCATCCATTATTTTTATTTTTGTGCAAAATAAATAAAATACTTTAGTCACAATTATAAATGGTGGTATGTCAATTGCAAGCTCAAAAACACCATCAAATGTGGAAAAGAGGTCCCCCTAAGGTCTATTTGTTTGGCTCTCATAAAAAAGTAAAAAGATTAGGATGGTGAAAAGACCATGAATTGATGTTTAATTAATCTTTTAATATATTGTTTATTTTAATACTAAATACTTGTGTCTTATTCAGTTCTTATGATTTAAATAACTAAAATTAATCAAACATAATTTCAATTATACTATCATTAATTATATTATTTAATTTATTAATTAAAATATTAAAATATATTTTATTTTAAATTATTAATTTGTACTAAATTTAATAAAAAAATTATAATATAATGTATTCATTGTTTAAATTTTTAACAAATCACGAATAATATAATAAAATAAAAAATAGAACACTTTTATTCCACGTTTTATTCACTTCGATAAACAACTCATCTTCTCACATATTTTTTCCAATGAAACTCTAATCTCGTGACCTTACATTTTCACTTTAGTCAATTAAATATTTGATTTATATTTTTTAATAATTAGCATTGTGACCTCACATTTTTGTCAATCATATATTTGATTCATATTTTTTAAACACTTTCAATTGCTACCGGCTTATTATCCATCGACAAACCACATCCCAATCACACTTGGTTAAAGGGCTTTGCAACTTGTTTTGTTATGTTGCAAATTCGAAACATACATATAGCATATTTAATTTTTTTTAATCGCTTTAAGTTTATGGGCGAGTTAATCTACAATCCGACCCAAATATCAATTTACTCTTATATATATATATATATATATATATATATATATATATATATATATATATATATATATATTCAAATTAATCACAGCTCTTAACCCAACAATCCCGACACTTTAAAAATTAAGCATTATTATATATATATATTAGTTAGTTAAAAAATTGAACTTATATTGTTAAGAATGTCCCACGTTCATCAATTTTGGTGTTGAATTTAAATGTAAAATCTTATTAGCCTAGTTGGTTAAAAAGTTGAACTTGATTTGTTAGGTTGCAAGTTTGAAACATACATATAACATTTTTATTTTTATTTTAACTGTTTAAATTTTATGAGCGAGTTAACCCACAATTCGACTCAAATATTCATTTACTCTCACATATATATCAAAATTAACCACAATTTTGACCGACAATCCAGACACTTTAAAATTAAGAATCATATATTAATACCAAAATCTTTTACTAAACAAATTTATACCTTTCAAAATTGTTATATATCATTGTTATTTTTCTCTCTCCAATTTTTAAAAAAAAAAACAATTCCGAGAGGCCTCTTTAAACCTGTAAATAATTATTTTAAATTATATTATAGTAATTTGAATGAAATGAACAATTAAGCTAGTAATAACAATGATCATAGTTAAATATTTGATTTCTAATACATTTGTATTTTGAAAAATATACTAAACACTTTAAATATAAAAGTGTGACAAGGACCACAAGGTATAAAACATAAAATATTTGGTTAAAATACTTAAAAATGAGAAAAGCATTGGCTAGTACTTACCAAGTCCAGCTTTAGTTACACCTGTTGTTAAAGGGTAAAAAGTAAAAAGGTAAAAAAAAAAAAAGCAAGAGGGAGGGAGGGAGAGAGAAAGAGAATTGAGATCATTAGTATATCTGAAGGATAAAGAAAAGCCTCGAGGATAAGATTATGAAAAGATGAGTACATGATGTGATCATGATCGTAATAATTATTTCTTTATCTCCACAAACCTTCTTTTAAATAAATCAAGATTAATAAATAAAACTTTAATTTTATTTTAAATAGATGTATTTATTCTTAAAAAAATATGATATAAAAGTAGAAAATCTAGTTCAAATGTGTCTTTCGATCTCATAATAAAGATGAAAACAAATGTGGGTATTATTGGAAAACTCAAATCACACAAAAAGAGTAATGCATGGCTGCCAGCCACATCTTTATTTATATATTTCTTTTCTATTTTCATCTTTGGGTCGCACTCATAAATATTTATTTCCATGTGGGATTAAAGTGAATAATCCACCAAAACAAAAGGACTTGATTATCATTTGTAACAAAAAAATAATGATATTAATGAATTACTATTGTGTTTTGAAGTTATGATATAAGATTTGAACTTTGAAATGTATTAGTAAAATATTCAATTTTTTATATTTTGAGTCAAGTGAGACTTCTAGTCATTCATTATTGTTAACTATTATGTTTTATTAAATGGTCTATTTTTATTAAAAATGATATGAATTTTTTAAGTACAAAAGATTAATAATATATGAGAGAATAATAATAATAAAAAAAAAAAAAAATATTACAAGGCTAGTAATCGAGCTGGTAGATTATCAAGACTAAAAGATAACTCTCCGACATACTTCACCGATTTTACAGAACGAATATTAGAAAATGTAGTAATAATATGCATTGAGAATTATACGAATTTGACGACTAATTAAGATAATCGAAGATTTCGACGATTTCTATCTAACTAGATAGTCCATCAGAAAATAATCGAAATATTAACCAAAATATGTATTAATATCATATCAATCGTTTTCGATCCAAATTTCACAACAACTATCAAAAATTTCGAACATCACCTAGTAAATCTCAACTACCAAATATTCAAACATCAGCTATCTGAATCTCAGATACACTGTACCTTTAACACTGCATAAGTAAGTTAGCATTTGTCAACTAATTTGATGACAACCTTTTAAAAAAAACTTTCATATCGAAGTTATTAGAAGGACACTTAGTTCATTGACCAAAAATAAATTATAGCTAAAATGTGAAAACTTGAGCCTTAAATTACATAGTTTAAAGTTCAAGTACCATATTAAAAAAAGTTCTAAATAAGTTCAAACCCTAAACAGGGTAACTTTTTCACTAAAAGGAAATAGAGGAGACATTTATTTTCTTTATAAAAAGTTAATATAAAAATAACTCCCAAAACTTAATCTTCATGTTATATTAACCTATAGACTTTAATAAAATAAAAAAGGTACTTATTTCCTACTTTTTAAGCAGCTTGTGGATCTGGTGGAATGTGTATCCGATTGAGCAGTGACAAAAAGTGATCAAAAGAGCTTTTAATATGAATAATAATAATAATAATATATATTTTATATATGGTCGTGAGACTGTGACCCATTACTTTAATCATTAAAATAACTTTTATTGATAATCAAATTTAACTTAATAACTTTTCACTTGAATTCAATACTTTTTTTTTTCATTTGAGTAAATTCCATGAAATGTCCAAAAAAAATCACATTTTGGTTTTTAAGGTTTTGAATTCTGCAACTTGTTTTCATATTTATTCATTTGAAACTTGTATTCAATATTGTAATATATTAATATCATTCCCCAAAACAACATTACAATTAATTTGATCACAGAGTATTTAATTTTCAGTAGAAAAAAAAAACAAAAGATGAGAAAATTATTATATGCATGTCGATGGAGGCTTAGTGTGACAGGTGTCACTTGACACGTGATCAATTTTCTGATGACCACCACCATCATGGCAGCCACGTGGAATAAAAGTGACACTGACTCAACATAGTTTTTCATTGAAATTATATATATATATGTATATTAATTATTCATCCTTTTTCATGTTACTCATCAATAATAACTACCTAGAAGATGCCACCAACTTTGGAATATTAAAATTATAAAAAATTTAGAAAAATCTCTATAAAAGTTGAATCAAGATATATATATTTTTTTAATTAAAGTAGAATAAGATTGAGACCCAACCGTTTTGTTTCGTTTAAACTTAAAGTGTTTTCAGATAAAATTGAACCCGTGTCATTTTAATCTCTTAAACCGATTCTTATCATTTGAATATTTTGATGAGTGAATTTATGTTAAGTAACATTCATTTATGTTCTTCATTGTATATATAAGATAATGTTTATTGCAATAATTGTTTTCTCAACAAAAACAAAAATATGTATAGTTGGCATGCATGTTGTTTGGTAATCAATTATAGGGAGAACCGACTCTAAGAAAAATGGGCAATTTTTGGAGCAATCACATGGATGGTTTTTCGATTTCACTTTTTGAAATGTATTGTCGATTCGATTGAATGAATATTCATTATTCCCTTTTGAAATTAATTAATTAAAGGCAATTATCTAGATCATTCATCAAAAATAATGCTACAAATTATAATGGTTGTTTCTACCTAGGCACTACTTTATTAATTTGTAGGATGCATGTAATATAATATAATATAGTCAACAATATATTTATGTTATGGTTTGAAATTAATGTAGTCAACTAGAAATTCATGTCACTGCCTGAAATTAATTTATGTAGTCAACTCAACATTTCATATCTGTTATTCTGTTTTATTTATTTATTATTATTTGTAATTTAGTGACTCATGAAATGGATTTCTATTTATGACTATTTGAGTTTTTTTTTTTTTAATTCAATGAGTAAAGTATTTTAAAAAATGTTTTTTAGTGATCTTAGTATAAGCTATTTGAATCACTTATTGTCAGCATTAACATATTTTTTACCCAAATAGGTTTAATTATAAAATTATTAATTGTGCTATTTTCTTAGAAGTTCAAGACAATTTCATAAACATTTTTTTGGTCTTAAAAACAATATAGAGACACGGTTTCTTGTTTATCCTCCAAATAACATTCTTTATTTTACATTTCTTTTACAACGTTTGTAAAGTATGTAATTTTCGTGGCGAGATAATGACGGTGAAGTGTAATGCTATTTCTCCTTTAATTAAAAAAAATGTAATATTCTTGATTCATTTTATTATATATACTTCAATGTGTACCCCTTAATTTCTTTATGCATTTCATGGAAAAAATCTCTCTTTAGGTATTTTTAAAAGTGAAATGGATGGATATCATTAAAACATGAGTAATGATAGGGAACGCGAATCTGGGGCCGCAAATGTCCCGAAAATAGAATATTCCTTTAAATACCGAATATTCTTTCTCCTTTTATTAATTATTTTTTTTCTACTTCTACCGATTAATTTATCCTATTATCACGATTAATTATTTCACTAATTTTTTTATATTTATTATCTCTCATTTAATTGGTAAAATAACTCAACACTTTACAACTTACAACTTGTATTTATTAATTAATTTATTTTTTTACTAAACTTTAATCTCTAAATTCTAAACCCTAAATTTTAAACCCTAAATTTTAAACCCTAAAATATACCCCTAATTAATATCATTGTTTATTGTTTAGTTGAATTATGAATTTATCTCTTTTATTTTTTTTATATTTTTATGACTTTTCAATTCCTTTATTTATCAAATATTTTTTATTTATTATTCTTTATACTCTCTTTTTTCTTTTTCTCATTATTTTTTTGTAATGACTTATTAATATTTTTTTATTTTTATTATTTATAAATGTTTATCTAATATTTCTATTCTCACGTTATTTTCTCTCCACAATTGGTGATTAATTATTAATAAATTATTTTTTTCACTCATTTCTTTGATAAATTCATAATTCAACTAAACTAACCTTAATAGATTAATAGAGATATTAATTAGGGTTTAGGATTTAGGGTTTATGCTTTAGGGTTTAAATGAATTAATTAGTGAGATATTAATTAGAGTTTAGGATTTAGAGTTTAGGATTTAGGGTTTAGAGTTTAGGGTTTAAATAAATTAATGAGATAAATTAATTGATTAGTGAAAGAGAAAGAAAGATAAATTAATTAATTCATATAAGAATATAAGAGGTAGAGAGAGAAATTAATTAATAAGAGGGGAGAGAATATTCCGTGTTTAAATAGAATATTCTATTCGCGTTCCCTATCATTACTCTTAAAACATATGTTTAATTAATTTAATTATTTTTTGTAGGGATGCCCTAATAATTGGCCTAGCTCAATCCTAGGGCCAGACCCTGAAAATAAAGTCCATATTTGAGGACAATTAGCTCAAAGTTTTTAATTTGTACCCAACAGGGCCTCACAAGAGTCCCAACCCAACAACATCTCTCCTAAGAATCCAAATTAAGATTTCAATTATCAAGCCCAATATCCAGATTATATTTTATACATTTGGACCACTATGAGCCCATTTTATTTTATTTTGATTAAAAGTAGCAAAAAATAAAATAAAATAAAAACCCACTACATTTGACATTTCTATATTTAATTATTTTCTAAGAAACCATAAAAAAAATATTAACAAAAGGTGGAAAAAATGAAGTCTGGAATATTCGAGTGTGAAATATTTCAAAAGCTGAATGGCTCTTATTTAAATTGATTATGGTTTCATCTTCAAATGATCTAAATTGACTAACAAACAAAAATCACCTAAGGTTATTTGGGACTATTTTTTAAATAATCTTGTCCTAGGTTTGTATTACTGAAAAATAGATTACTTAGGTTATTTAAATATAATTATTTAAAACAAAATATAAAGTAGTGAAAGATCAATATAAGATTGGATCTTGAGTCAAAACAGAACAATGTATTATGGTGTTTTGTTATATTAAGCTAAAGTTTCAAATTTGACCTTAATACTAGTTTAGAACCAATTCTAATCATGGTTTACAATTATGTCAAAATGTGCATTAAAATGTAAAATTGTGAAAAGATTTATCGAGAAAAGAAACACATTTTTTTTTTTTTACAGTCAAAATTTCAAATCATTCAAGAAATAAAACTTAATTTAAGATGGAAATCGTCAAAATATGTATAGATTTTTTATTAGGATTCGGCGAACACATAAATACCATCCATGTTCTATCCCCATCCCTAGTCCGCTACCTTTAAGACCCGCACTAAATAGGACAACTCGAACAGTCATGATGAAATGATTGTGTTATCTTCGAATAAAAACACATTTCTGTTGGACTTTAGTATTACATTAAAACTCCACATCATTAAAGAATAATGACCTAATTGAAAATGAAAATCATCAAAATATGCATAAATTTGTTATTAGGGTTCCAGACACAAATTCCAACCATGTCCCATCCCTAGTTAGCTAGCGTCAAACTCGCACTAAATAGGACAATTATGAATCGTGTTATCTTTGAATAGAAACACATTTTTGTTAAACTTTAGTATCATATCAGAACACCAAATCATTCAAGAAGAAAGACCTAATTGAAGATGGAAATCCTCAAATTATGCACAGATTCATTATTAGTATCGGAGACACAAATATCATTCATATCTCATCCCACTTTCCTAGTCGATTATCAGTCAAATCGGAAAATGAATCCACTACAAATAAGACAATTCGAAAGTCATGATAGAATGATTGTGTTATCTTTGAATAGAAACACACTTTTGTTTGTTAGACTTTAGTATTACATCAAAACCCCTAATCATTCAAGAAAAAAAGACCTAATTGAAGATGGAAATCATCAAAATATCCAGAGAATTGATCTTACAGATTGATAATCACTGTCTAACCCTAAACCTAGATCAAGTCGGAGAAAGAAAAACCTGATCATCCTGAATCATCATCGTCCTTCCATCATTACATCTCATTGATATTAATCCCAAAATAAGCACCATCAAACCAATTACAAACCAACCCATAAAAAACATCCACCCGCCGCCGTTTCTATCACACCGACCACCACCAATTCCGGCGACATCTTCTCCTCCTCCTCTTATCTCCTCTTTTTCCGATGAAGAACAAGAACAATGGCAGCAACAACAAGGAATAGAAGACAGAAACCCAGTATTATTATTCTCATCATAACGAGACGAAACTGACGATTTCACTTCAAGTTCTTGATCATCATCATCATCATCACTGTTCTCTCTTGAATCGAAAAGCCTCCGACCCATTAATCTTCCTCCACTCTCAATCGCAACCAAATTAGGAGATCGCCGTCTGATCTGTTGTAACGAAGACATTAAGTTTCTCGGTGAGTTATCAAGAAGACGAAAGAAATCGTTTTCAATTGAGACTGATTCACGATGGGTTCGCGATCGTGAGTTTGATGATCGCTTAAACGCTTCCCAATCCTTTTCAAGATTACGAAGCTTTTGAGTTAGCAAATGATCTTGATTTTCTACCATCGTTTTCTTCATATCTTCTTCTTCTCTTCTCCTTTTAGTCATTTCATCGAACAGTTTATGTGCATCTACGATCGGATTCTGAATATCAATTCAGAACTTTCCCTTTGTGGGTTTTTAGTTTTTTTGAGTTATGATTATGTTGCATAATCATCTGATCGATTTGGCGGTTCAATTTTGAATTTCCTTTTATGGGTTTCAAGGTTAATCTACCGTTATTTTCTCTACAATGTATTAATTAAAGAAAAGAAAATTATGAATTTTAAAATTATTTTTAAATTTTATTAAAAATAAAAGGTTATATCAATTCTTTGTTTCTCATTGTTCAATGATTAAAATTTCTCTAGTTAAAAAGAAAAACTAGGAATGGAAGTATTTTTTTTAATATATATAATTAAACATAAAATTATATATTTTAAAATTTTACTTTTTCTTCCCTATAATTAATATAAATTAATTATTACATATTATCTAAAATTAATTTAAATATTATATATAATAAAAATAAATAATAAAAAAATATATAATAAAAATAAATTCGATTTTCAATTGAAATTCAAACTCAAAAATCAAACTAAAAACGTTTGAATTCGAATTGACTTAAAAATCGTTCAAAAACCAAAAATAAAAATAAAATTTAATAAATTCAAAATCTTGAAAATTCGATTTATACTAAATATTGAACGCCCTAAAGCCAAACATCTCATTAAGGTATGAAATTCATTCAAATGTACAACACAAAAACAAAATAGTTTTAAACTATTATAATTAAGTTAAGTTAGTCAATTAACAATTAAGCAAATTAAGGACTTTGACAATTTTTAGGAATTCGATATGTCCTCTATTACTCCTTTCCCGTCCATTGCATCAAAGAAGAAGAAGTTCTTCAGTGGCTCACCTTTTGCAGATATCCCTTTAATTACCTCCTACAAAGAATAAATTTCAAGAAATTTAGTTCAAGCATAACCTTTTCGAATCGCATACCAAAGAGAACCAAAAACTAACCTGTCCAAGTATTCCTCCAAGAATTGCACAAACTGGTGGGAATTCTCTAGATCCCAATACCAATCTCTGTAAGAGAGATTCCGGAATTTGTGCCTCGTCAATCGACTGCATGCATTAGATTTGATTAGAACGTGACTGAAATTTCCTTTCTAATCTCGTACCAATAATTAGATCAATTTATTTGTGGGTAAGTAAAGTAATCACCTGCGCTTGACACATTTCCTTTCTAATCTTCAAGATGTCGGGTAGGTCTTCAGCTGAAGACTCTCCAGGCAAATATCCCTTTGATTCTTCAAACTTTTCTAGCACTACAATTATAAAGAAATAAAAGTATATTTAAGACAACTCATATAGAACTATTTTGAAGATCAACCAGAACAATGAAGAAGAACTATATAAAAAAATCAAACCAAGCAAGCAAATTCTACATACCTCTCATGGCAAAATACAATTTTGAGGTTCTCCTAGGAAAGGATTTCCAGGATACTTGAGTTGCTTCCTGCAATCAAACAAATCATTTAGTGCCCCAATCGGTAAAATCAGCTTCATGACATAAACTTACCTTATGATTTACTAGCAAACATGATATATGAAAGGTATTATTTTATGATATTATGGCTATTATGAATGATCGACTTTTATTATTATAAAAAAGTAGAATTTTATGCACATAAGCAGATCCAATGGAAATAAAAGCTTGACAAAGCCATACCTCAAAACTGGGATATTCAAGTTTGCATTCAATGGTCTCGTCTTGCTTTTTCTGTAATCAGAAGTCAATGTCATCAAATAATAATCTTTCTTCATAGGATGCAATATTCACAAGTTCAAACTTCATAATAGTCACTAGCAAAGTATTATGTATCAGACAAATTGAATAAACAATGAAATAACCAAAGTAGTAAGGACAATAGAAAATCACCTTTGAATAAATAAACTTCTGCAAGTCAACAAATATTTCACCACAAGAGTCTCGGCAATCAACTGTATAAAAAGCAATCTGCTTTGAAAGTTTCCGGCATGTTTCATTCGTCGATTTCTATCAGAGGAAAGACAAGAACACGACACATATGTAATAAGGTCATATTATCAAACATCAACTGTAAATGTAAGGCGAGATTCTATATATAAGTAGAAAACAGTTTACCTTTGTGGAATAAGAACAACAACTGATAACCACAACATCAAACTTCTCAAAGAAATCTGTACCAAAAGTTGCAAGATCACCTGTACAAAGAAACAACAGATCTCATCATAATCCTAAACAGCCAGCTGATGCAAATAAAGTCAGAATAAGAACAGACCTTTTACAACAGAAACTCGAACCATAGGATTGAAATCTACGAGAGAATCACAACAAAGCTCAGAAATTGATTTCCCTGAATTAACATATTCATCTGGGGAAATCAAGAAATTTGCAGATAATGCTTCTTCAGTTACAGGTCGATCATCATTCAATGTCAAACTTCCCACCCCAGCTAAAACAATGTTCTTGCAAAACTACCCACAAAAAAAGAAATCAAGTTAAACAGATTCATTCAATGATCAAAAACAATCTCCAATCCAAACCAAACCACAATCAAAAGTTCATCAATTTTTTTTGAATATACCTCAACAACAGTCCCCTTCAATCCACTTACAAACACATTAGCCTTGCTAAGTCTAGACAAATCAATACTAATGTCAGAAAACTAACAATAGACAATTAAACTAGAATAAACCTAAGGAAAAACATTAATCATACCTTCTTTGAGCATCAGCTCCCCAAACCCTAATCTGTCTGTCATACAACGCAGTTTCCTGCTCCGTCAATTCTTCCCCTTCCATATGAAACCCTAATTTGCAGGAAAAAAGTGATCTTTTTTCAAGTTAATCGGATAAAGTAAGAGTAGAAGAGAGCGATGAACTGGGTCAAACGGCACTGTGGAAGGAAATTAAAGCTCATTATAGGGGTAGTTTGGTTATTTTTTCGATTCTAATTGGGCTATGTATATTGGGCCTAAGGAATTGTTTTGTATACACATACATGTATCTGCTGGGCTTAATATTAGACTTGAAGGCCTACACATTATTATATGCCAAACTTATTTATATTTTTTATATTTATAGTAATATTTAATAATTAAGTTTATATATATATATATATACTTTTTATATTAAATTAATTTTAAATATTAATAAATTATTTAAATTAACAAATAATCTGATTTAAAATAAATTATATGAATATATTAATTTTATATTTTTTTATGAATATATTAATTTGTAATTTTAATTAAAATAAATAAAATCTTTATTAAATTAAACTCGAAAGAATATATTTAAAAATTACATTTAGAATTTTATTTTTTATTTGTTGAGAGATTTTTTAATGATATAAGAGTGTGTTGTTTGTTAATATATATATATATATATATATATATATATATATATATATATATATATATATATATATATATATATATATATATTGTGTTATCTAAATAAAATATAATTAATTATTTTTTTAAATAATATTATATTATTTAAATTTATTATGTGTCTATTTGTGTTTAAAGGAGGAGGGGGAAGTATATATATATATATATTATTATTATTATAATAATTTTATATAAATAATTAATTTAATAATTAAATAAAATTATATTAAAGATTATAAAAAAATATATATTAAAATTAAAAAATAATGAAAATATGTGAGAGAAGAAATAAAACAATATTAGAAGGAAAAAAATTAGAGAAAAAAATAGAGATATAAACTTAAACGTAATCGAAAAATTAAGTTTACACATAAAAGTTGTTTAATTATAATTTTTGTGATAATTTATCATTATAGCATATTATTACTCAAACATCTATAAATCCTACTTATACACTCAATCAAAGACATCCTAACTCTAAGAAGTAAAATATCAATTACAAATACTTGATGTAATGTGTTTTGGATTTTTGTTGAAATGCATTATTATTACCAATCATGTTTCAAGTCTGTCATTTTCCTTTTTATTTTGTTGTTTTCAAACTTTAATTTTGTAAGAAGAAGTTTTAACTTTTTAGAAAAAACATTATTATTATATTTGTTATGGTTTTCTCTCTATTTAACTTAATTTCTTTTATGTATTGTTATTTAACACTTATAACATGTTAAATAAAAAATACACTCTAAAAGTTTTGGACTAAACATTATTGTAGTTCAATTAAAAAAGTATTACATAATAAATTATAAATTTAAGTGAAAGTAATAAAATTATACTAATTTATTTTTATAGAATAAACATTGATTTAAAAAAATAAAAATAAAGGCCTGCTTAATTAGTTATACACGTTGGAGAAAGAGGAAGAAAGGGACCACAGAAGCAATTGGCAATTGCAGGCTTGTATCTACCCCTAGGTCCCAACTTATTTGTACTTTACATACATTTTTTACAATTTAAGACTTAAGATACATCCTTTTCACATTTAATTTAATTTTTATATAAATAAAATTGAAATTATTTCAATTCTAATACAAAATTTATGATTTTTGTGTATTGTGACTGATTTTTCCCAAATAATTAAAAAAAAATGAGTTCGATTTAGAAAGCTAACATGATCTCACATTTATGATCGTTGATACCGTTTTTTAAAAATTCGGTAGTCAAAATTCTATATTGGTATAAATTTGTTAGTTAAATTAATGACATATATTTTTTTATTTTTTTATAAATATCATGTAAAAATAATAAGTTAATTGCGTTTGAAATAGTTAAAAACAAAACCTATCGTATAACTTTAATAAGAAATCATAAACGGTGATATTAAATCTATGACCCAACCAAAAAAAACTAAATTGACAATGTGATTATTCTTTTTCTTATTTCAAACAAATAAACAAGCATAAGTGGAGACTATTTATCTTCCCATCTCCATGGAAACATATTTAATATATACACCTAACAATTAGGTAAACAAATTAATCAAAATAGCAAAACAATTTAAACAATTATATATATATATATATTTGAACAAATGACTTGATGTTTTTTTTTTCACTTTATTTTCTTATTTTAGTTGAAATGATTAGGAGAGAATTTAAAAGAAGTAATTATGAGAGAATATCGTCGCAGATTGACTGAAAAAATAATATTTCTCTTATTTTTTTATCAACTAATTAATTTTTATTTTTTTTCAAAACAAAGTTCAAAGTTCAAAGGTAAACAATAAGCGCATGCAATTAACGTTTATCATTTGAAATTAACACAATACTTTATATATTGGTCCCCACTAAACAAAGCCTTAATTAATAACTAAGTCAATATCCAACAAAAAATTAATGATAACACCATATTCAACCAAAACTTGCTTTGTTGCCCACCATTTGTCAACTCTTAAATATCTCTCATTCTCTCTGCCCTAGTTAAATAAACATTATTTGTAAATTTATATAATGAAAAATTGAAGATGTATTATATAGTTATTTTTTTTTTAAAGAGTAATGATATATAGAGCGACGCTGAGAGTAGCGACTCCCCACATGACAGTTACGTGAAAAAAAAGGCACGGTGGAAAAAAAAAATTATCATGTAAAAAGTTAGAGAGAAAGTTATAAGGAAAATCATACGGGACAGAATGTTCCGACCATGTTCGAGACATAATATTCTCGACCATGTTCTCTTTATAGCTTCTTACATTTATAACTTTCTATCTCTAACTTTTTAGATGATAATTTAATTTTTTCACTCAACTTATTTTTTCCTCTAGTTGTCTGGTGGGGTTCGTTACCCTAACGTCGGATACCCTATTATTTTTTCCTCTAGCTCATGTGGGGTTCGTTACCCTAACGTCGGTCACCCTATCATTATTATTTTTTTAAAATAAGAACATTTAAAATTCGTATTCAAATAATGTTTATACTTTAGAATTAATAAAATAAATATTATTTTAAATTAATAATTTAGTTAAACCTGGTTGAAGTGGGGTGAGATGATGTACAACTCCTAGTAAAAAAAATTACTAATAATAATTTAATTAAATGTTTTCAGTCTTATAAGATGTAAAAACCAGTTAACTATAGTTTACATCTTAATATATATATACCAGTTAACTAATTCAAGCTTATTGACTGAAAGCTTGGTAACAAATAAAAACAATATTATAAAAATATGATGTAAAAACTATGCACTATTCCAAATTATAAAGGTAAAATAGATTCTTCTTTATTAGTAGTATTGAATTTAATATATCAATTGAAATAAAAATCTTCTAATTTGTCAGCTATGGGGTTTTCATATAAAAAAACGACATATTATGCTCGAATATAGAGTCTATTCAAATAACTAAACTAATTTGATCCATATTCGAATTATATTTAATTAATATTATGATTAACCAATAAATTTATAATATATCAACTTTATTTTTATGTTTTGTTTAATAATAATCTTTTGAAATCGTTATTATATTTTAGCTTTCTTACTTGATTTATTTAATTAACTATTGTAAAATATGATTATATATATAGTCTAAGTTATCAAAAAAAACTATCAACCTTGGCGAGATAATTTAACAAGAGTTCCTCTTCTCTAAAAGTTGTTTATTTAGCTATAAGAAATACAAGTTTTTTCATTATACTTTTTTTAGAAAAACGACACATTGCTATTTAATTAAACACCCTAAAAAAAATGGACATGAGTTTTGAATCAAACTCTAGTTTGATTTTAAAGAAAAACAGGAATAATAAACAAATGATTACATACCAACTACAAATAACACAAGTCCACTGCCTCGGCTTATACAAACAAAAATCGGTGACTTTTTCAAATATAATATCCAATTCTCGACGAACCATCCAATTCAAGTCTTTTATTTATATGGTTGGTCGAAGGGTAATGCTTATTTATAGTGTATATACTAAATTATTTAATAAATAAAGTTGCCTCATATTTCAGATAAATTGCATGAAACATAATTGAAAATATTTAAAGATTTTGTTCATACAAAAAAATAATTGCTACAAAATATTACCTTAGGACAATTATATATTGTCAAAGTAAAAATTGAGACAAAAGACAAGTTACATCAAAATCGTGATAGATACATTTAAGAATATAGTCTAGCTAGTCTACATAGAATAGGACCCCTAGCTATCCAGACATGTTTATTTCATGATGTTAATAACTTAATTATGATAAATGAGACATAACAAACAAGTTTGGAAGAAAACAAATTTTTATCTTGAAACAGCCCAATAAATTGTAATCAATGCACCTAACTCACACTATGTAATTAATTAAACCACCAATAGCATCTATGGATGTTGTTTGAATTAATAGTCAACCAAACTAACCTCCAAACTTGTCTCCACAAAACCAAACTATTAAAATGATACAGGACTAGCTTGTCAAAGAGAAGAAGATAACCTTCTACAATCACTTGAAAACCCGATTCACCCCATCTTCTAGTCTCGGTAACAAGAGCGAGATATTTTCAACCTCTCTGAGGTTATGGGTTCGAGCCTGTAAGGCGACACGTTCCGCTTGGTTAAATTTTGTGAGTGTGCTTGCCGGTTGCAGAGCCGGCCCAGAGTTTTAGGTTACCCAAACTTAAAAAAAAAAGTGAATTTTGATAGCTAAAAAATGATTAAAAAAAAAATAAGCTTCGTTGAGGTTAGAACTCATTACTAAATAATAATCTTATGTTTTCATCCTAAAATATTAGCAGGTTAGATCTTTTTATGTTTAAAAAATACTAGAATTGTCTTCTTTATTTTATTAAATGGGTTGTCCCGAGGAGTAGGCTGTCCTAGCTCGGGGCTTGCTGAGCATATCCCAGGACCGACCCTGCCGGTTAGGTGCTTAACCCGCGAAGAATAGTCGCATTTCGAAGGAGAAACAAAATCCAGCGTCCTAAAAAAACTTTGGACGTTTTTGTTATGTAAGAATCGAGTGTGATACTCAAGATACCTAGATACCATAAAACATCGATCTATAACCTTACTAACAAAAACAAAAAATGATTTCTATAATTTTGATAAAAAAAAAAAAATATCTTAAAAATAATTTATGATATGTAAAGTTGTCCATGAAATTAGTGAAAGTGTAAAAAAGATGCCCAAATCTTGGGCATGCCATCAATTACACAACACACCACATGAATTTTGTCTTTAGTAGTAACTCATCTCTTTTTTGTACTTTTCTTTTGTCCCCAAAGTTTGAAAGGAACTATTAATAACATATGTCCCTAAAATCAAACTCCCCAACTTGCAAAATTCAATTAGCACCCTCATAAAAAATACCTTCAATTCTCACCGACATCATAGACAAAGTCAATTTAGGGTCTTGTTTAGTTATGGATTATTTATGGTTGTTTCTAAATAACTGAAAATGAGTTATTTGGATAAAAAAATATTTTCTTAATATGTTACTTAATAATTTAACTAAACAATATATTTAATTGAGTGATCAATATAAAATTATTTGATATTAATCTCAAATATAACTAGTCTCTCACTCCTTCAATTAACGACGTTTTAAGGTATTTAAATTTAACCCATATTAAATTATTGACTTATTTAAAAACGATATTAATTATGTTTTTATGTTTATTTAGTTTTATATTCTTACATCAAAATACTTTTAAATAAGTTATATATATATATATATATATATATATATATATATTTAAAAAGTTCATGAAATATAAAAAAATTAAATTAAATTAAACAAAACAAAATATTAAAAACAATAAAAAAAAAAAAAAAGATAATATGACACATGTAAAAAATTTTTTTTTACTTTTATTGTTTAAAATTAATCTTACTTCCACTTTAATTTAAAACGATTTAAATAGAAATCAAACTCGTAAATTTTAAATCAGTATTTGTCCCTTGAATTATATTATTAATTTACTTAAAATCCTTATTATCGAACTACCTATTCATTTATTCATAACCTAAATAATGAATCTAAGATAAAAACAAATATATTTTTTGTAAAATGAATTCATCTTCCATCTCAAATAGTGATAAAGTAAAAAAATACATTCATTAATGGAGCTCTTCATTCATGTGTCTTTATCACTTTACCTGTATTATCTATTATCTATTGTACTTTCTTCAATATTTATTTCATATACTGCACTCTTCACTTTCTCTCTCCATTTGCCTGGTTTCATCAAAGGTTATTCATAAATTTTAAGTTATGAATGGTGAAACTTTGCTATTCAAATAACAAGATATTTTGAATTTGTTACCAAATTACCCTACCCCTTTAATTATAAAAGAATTTAACTAACCTGTTTAATATTTTATATAATAAATTGAATGAATCATTAAATAAATAAAAAGTTAATAAATGTTATATAAAAAAAATTAAGTATCAATAAGGATTTACATGTAAATAATTATAAAAATAGGATATTGTTATTTCGGTAAGGTGTGACACCAAATATTTAGAATGAACAAACCATTTAAATTGTGTTAGAAAATCTTTACCAAATTATTTTTTGAGTAAACAACATTGAAAAAAGTTATACCAAGTAATAATTGATATTTATATATATATATATATATATATATATATATATATATATAATAAAAAAAGTGAAAAATCTATATAAATAATCAGGAAATATTTGTAAAATGGTTTTTAGCTTAAAACTCCGTTTCAATGATTTTTTATTGAAAAAATAAAAACAACTCTAAATCCGATAATTTTATCTCTCTCGCTGCTAAAAAATGGACGGACACAAATTTAAGAAATGACCTGTAAGAAAATTGGAATGAATGAACAACAAACTACTCAACAACCGTTAAGAATATTATTCAGATTGTAAAAATGCTGGATGAAAATTTTGATCCGACTAACAAGATGTCAAATCAAACAAAACACAAAATCAACTCAAATTTAAGTCATGAAAAGAAAAACAAGACATCATTCAATGCTAACAAAATAACGAGAAAAACAAAACCAACTCAAATTTAAGTAGTGAAAAGAAAAACAAATGTAAGAAAAAGAATGAGAAAAGAAAAAAAAAATACTTTTCTTTTTCATTTTGTTTTTTAGATTGAAAGAAAGATTTATATTATTTCATTAATTTAATTTAATAAGTTATATCAAAAATATGCTAAACAATCATATAATATATATATATATATATATATATATATATATATATATATATATATATATATATATATATATATATATATATATATATATATATATATATATATATATATATATATATATATAAAGTTATAGTTTGATTCCGTTTATTTAACTTAAAAAGTTGCGAGAGGGAATAATCTTATATTATAGTTGGGATAAACTGAATCAAACTTGTCTCATTAATTTTGGGACTAAATTCAAATTATTTTAAAGCAAGGGGTAGAACAATTAGATATATCAAACATATTAATAATATAATTGAAAATAACATTTCTTAATCAAAGTACACACAATAATTGGAGAATAAGTTGAATTAAAAAGTCCACATCAAATTTTAAAAATAAATTAAATATTATTAAGTTTTATTAATCAACTATCATATATAATATTCCTTTTAACTTAAGCTATTTTGAGTGAGAATGAAACTTATAATTTAATTTTTTTTTAAATCACTCTAATAGTTAGAGTAAAAAATAAATGAAACTTTTTTTCCTCTCACTTAAAAATGACTTATTCCCTAAATTAAGATATTGTCATGATCTCATGCATGCTGATTAGGTTCCGAACACTATAAACATACTTAAATATATAAAATTATTAATATATTATTGATTTATTATATTATATTTTATAAAAAATTTTAAGTTTATTTTTTTAAAAAAATATAAATTTTAATATATTACAATATATATTTTATAAAAAAATTCTGTTCATGTGATAAATTAAATGAGCTATTAAATAAATAAATAAAAACTAATAAATGTTATTTTAATATTTATTTCATTTAAAAAAATTAATTATCATTCCTTTCAAATAAGGAAATAAATTAAATTATAAAATAAAATCAACAAAATCAAAACTACATTAAACTGTAGATATTAAATATATATATATAATATATTTGCAACAATTAAAATTATAATTATAATGAAAAATTTAACAATTTTGATAGGGTTATATTTGTCAGTTGACTCCAAAATATATAACATAAACGTAAATATTGAAATAGAGTAAACTGAATAAATCAATTAAATTGTGTCAGAAAATTTTACAAAATATTCTGAGGAACAGTACAAAAATATTTTTAACCGAGTATTAGTATCTAACTATCTAACGTCGAAAAAAGTTCTACAAAGTAATAATTGATCATCTATATATATATTTACAAAAATGAAAAACTCATATAAATAATGCGAAATACTTGTAAAAAAAGTTTATAGTTTACATATACGTTTTAGTGACTATTTGTTGAAAAAATAAAAATAATTATAAATCCGATAACTTCATCTCTTTCGCTACTAAAAAGAGGACGAACATTGAGAAATGACCACTAAGAAAATTGGAATGTATGAATAAAAAACAATTCACCACGGTTGAAAATATTATTCGAGTGGTAAAAATACGAGATAAAAAATTCGATCCATCTAAATAAGATATCACATCAAATCAAACACAAAATCAACTCAAATCTAATGAAAAAAAAATATTATATAATGTTAAAAAAATAATAAAAAAACAAAAAAAATGACTTATTTATTTATTTTTATAGAGAAAGAAAGATTTATATTATTTTAATAATTTAATTTAATAAGCTATATCAAAAATAGGCTCTTACAATTAATTAATTATATATATATATATATATATATATATATATATATATATATATATATATATATATATATATATATATATATTATAAAAGTTATAGTTTGATTCAGTTTATTTATCCTAAAAAAGTTGTGACAGTGAATAATCTGTTATAGTTTGGATAAATTGAATCAAACTTGTCTCATTAATTTTGGGACTAAATTGAAATTATTTCAAAGCAAGGATAGAATAATTTGATGTATCAAACATATTAATAATAAAAATGAAAATAACATTTCTTAATCAAAGTACACATAATAATTGGCTAATAAGTTAAATTAAAAAGTTGACATCAAATTAAAAAAAATAAATAGAATATTATTAAGGTATATTATCAATTTATAATATAATTAAGTTAATTGAGATATACTTATAATTTTAATTTTAACTTAAATTGTTTTAAATTAAAATAAAATATATAACTTTTTATTTTTTTTAAATCACCCTGACATTTTTTCTCCCTAACATAAATATAAGTTAAATGAATTTATTTTTTTATTTTCTTTTTAAATAAAGGAAAACTAGCATGACATTCCTACAGTCATAACTCTCTACTTAAACTTACATTTTAGTCTCTGAATTCGATTTTTACCACTGTGCTACCTTGATGAGATTAAGTTAAATGGACTTATAACCACTTATTCTCTTAAATTAGGATATAGTCACAAACATTATAACACATTTAAATATGTGAATTTGAAAAGAAAATTTCTTGTTACGATCTGATTGAGAACAAATAATAATTTTTTTATTTCTTTTCTCTCTTCTAATATTTATTTCTTTTTTCTTCCGTATATAAAATTTTATTGATTCTTTATATTATATTTTATAAGAATTTTAATTTTATTTTAAAAAAATATATAGGAATTTTAATATATTAAAATATGCATCATATTATGTTTATATAATTTTATTATATATACTTTTTAAATATGATATAAACGGTTATCGACGGGATTTCCAAAAACAAGACAAAGCTAATAGTAAAAAAATTTCGAAATAAAACTAGACAAAATGGTAAATGCATTCACGATCCCGATCTACCCATTGTCATCCCTACCCGTGACCTTTGTTCCTTATAAAAAGAAGGTGAATCAAACAAACACTATAATGCATTTTACTCATCATCTTCATTCTTAACTACCCACCCTGCCCCCTTCTTCTTCTTCTTCTTCTTCTTCTTCTTCTTCTTCCCCTTTATTAAATTTAAAATGGAATCCATGTCAGGAGAATGAATGAATGGTGGATAGCTCAATCTTTAATCTCTCCCCATCTTTCTTCTTTCCAAATTATTAGGGTTTCACTTCCATTTCCAACTCTATTCCACATCTCATAATGGATTTCCATCTCAACGGATTCAACGAAATTGACGAATCCAGACGCGAAAACGAATCATCAAACACTTTCGGATTCATCCATTCAAACTTCTCAGTTGATCTAAAGTTAGGACAAGTAATCACTCCGATTGAACCTCCGAAAACGGCGTTTTCATCTTCTGGTTCATCAAAAAGGACACGATCAGTAGCTAACAATGGAGTTCAAACAGCTTATTGTCTAGTAGACGGTTGCAGTTCAGATCTAAGTAACTGTCGGGAATATCATAGACGTCATAAGGTTTGTGAAGTTCATTCTAAGACACCGGAAGTCACAATTAGCGGACATAAACGAAGATTCTGTCAACAGTGTAGCAGGTAAAACGATTCGATTGAAACCGAACATGTTTCATTTGAATTGGGTTTTGTTTGATTGATTGTATGAATGAATGATTGTAGGTTTCATTCGTTGGGGGAATTTGATGAAGGTAAGAGAAGTTGTAGGAAACGTCTTGATGGACATAATCGCCGGAGAAGAAAACCTCAGCCGGAATCTTCTTCTCTCCGGCCAATGAGCTTCTTCTCCGACTATCCAGGTTTCATTTCTGTAAACCTAACTTTTTTTTCTCTCTTTTACTTCCACTAACATTTTTATTTTATTTTAAATAAGTGAGAAATATTATAATGTGATGTTTTTATTATAATAAATAAAAGGAATTTGAAAGTAATAAAAAATAAACTACCATTATATAAAAGGAAAACCTAGGAAGTAACCATAACAATACCAACTTATGAATCAATATTTATTAAGTATTTTTGATGGTTTCATGTTATTTCATTTTATCATGACAAATAAATAAATAAAATGAGACTTTAAGTTGACTAATTGAAACCATAAAATCTAACAAAGGATCGTACTTAAAATGGTTAAATTAAGGGAGGGATTTACACTGAAGGTTGTGGACTCGAAAAAAAAAAATCAAGCTCATAAACCCTAATTTTTTAAAGTTTTTTTAATTTAATTCACTTTTTATTTTTTTAATTCTTAAAAATATGCAAAATTTACAATTTTCATTTATAATTTTTTCAAAAATATTTGAAGTCTACCTCCAATATTTTTTGTTTTATGCCATTTCATTTTATAACGACAATAAATAAATAAAATGAGACTTTTAATTCACTCTTGTGTCTAATTGAAACTAGAAAATTGAACTAACGACCAACTGTACTTAAAATTGTTAAAGGGGTGGATTTACACTAGGCTGGGGTAGACTCCCAAATAAAAGAAAAAAAAAATTATGTTAAATCTTTGACATAAATCTTAATTTTTTAAAAGTAATTTTAATTTAATTCATTATTTATTTTCTAACTCTTAAACATATGCAAAACTTACAATAATCTACTTTTTGATTCATAATTTTCTAAAAAATATTTCAAGTCCATCCAATTTTTTTTCCAACCAATTCTTACTTCAAATTCTAAATTTATCCATAGTTTAACCAGATCATTTAGTGGGGTTGGAACAATGTAGTCAAATATTTGAAATATATAAATAATAAAATAAAATTTACTTAATTGACAATAATGTTTCATGACACGAAAATATATTTCTTTAAAACGTTTTTAAGTAAAATGAAAAACTATTATTATATTAGAAATCCATATTTGTATATCCTAGTTAATGATATTCAAAAGTAAATCATTTTTTAAATTTTTTTTTATTTTATTTTATTATTATAGATACTTATATATATTATTTAACAATAACTTTTTACATTACATATAAATAAAACCCTTAAATCATCTAACCAGATTAACCAATAAAATATATTTTCAAAAAGAGGTTGTGCATTTTAATAAAAAAAAATGAACACAAATTAGAGATGAATTGCCTAATGTATATGGTCAAGTGAATATATTTTCAGGTAACAGAATGTTTCCTTTCTCAACTCCGGCAGCCATGAACAACCCAAATTGGCCGGAAATGTTTAGAAACGGCCAGTTTCCATCATCGTCGTCATCATCAACTTTATCGTTTAGAGACGAAGGGAAACAACAATTTAATTTGCTACCCAATAATAATAACATTTTCTTGAACAACCAAACAATAATTTTTAACGAACCACCCGCAAAATACTTCTACGACGATGGTTCTTCTCAAATCCTCGACTCCTCCAACAATAACTCTTCTCAAATCCTCGACACCTCCAACAATAACCATGCTCTCTCTCTTCTGTCATCGCAATCGCAACAACAACAAGCATCAGAGATGATCGGTTTGAATCAAGCTCTATCGCAGAATTATCCAACAATCTTTCAAAATGAAACTCCCCAAACACTTCCTTTCTATTGGAAGGATGCTTGATTTGATTATCCCCTTCTACTTAACATGACTGCCTCGACTCGACTCTCTTTGGGAATGACTTAGATAACGATTAGTGATGGAACAACGACAATCCCTTTCTTAGTGATGGAACACAAGTATCAGTGCCCACATCGATGCCTGTTCTTTCTCTCCTTAATCATATGTTTGAATATTAATGTCAATGCTATCTATAATATTTTAACTTAAATTTCGAATATTATAGTTTTGTTTCTTATATATATTGAACTCTGTTTATTTTAAGCATGATATAATAACATCAAAATGGGACACGCAGGAAAAGACAAATTAAGTTACAATATTAGCAAACATCTAAAAATAAATAAATTAGGACATTTTTCTTTTTCTTCATCAGTTCTTGATAAATAAATTTCCCATCCAACCTATGGTTTGGACAATAAACACATTCTCTTCAATGAAGTGGGGACACAATGTCGGTTAGTTCTTGAATTTGAGGTGTCTGCATGAAGAAAAACTGCAAAAATATGACAGATATTAGAAATAAAGAATTTTGATTAAGTACGCGATGAGAATGAGTGCGTTTTAATAATCACCTCAAAGGATTTCCCGTCTTTCTCAAACTCCAACATGCTCAAGGCCACTTCACAACTCTGAGAGACTATGGGTTCAGGATCCTTGGAGAATTTTTCGAGAAGTACTATACATTGCTCATCTATAAAAAATGAAAAGATAAAGAAAGTTTCAACGTGTTGATATCCACACACGACATTTTGGAGAAATTTAATTGGAAAGAAGACACTCGTTTTGTCAACAAATCATTTCAACATGTTTATTTGAATATTAGTCAGATTGAAAATATAGGTTAACCTGCAATAGAACCAAGAGCTTCAGCAGCTTCATGCCTAACCATAGGGTGCTCATTTACATCCATAAGAATCCTGGAAAGTGCTTCTGAAGCAGCTTTATCTTGCAATTGACCCAAAACATAAGCAACCTGCAATATATGTGTCAAAAAAGGATACATACTTATGAAAATTGGATACCAATCCTATTTGTATGGATCATGATCTGGTAAAATTTATATTTGTAATGATTGCAAAAAAATGACAATGATGTGGAAAATAATATGGATCATGAACTTTATACCTAATGAAGCCACATTCACAATACTATAATCTAGATAATGGTATAGAAAATCATCTTTAAACTAAATAAGTAAAAAATCACACTATAATATATGATCCAGATATCTAAAAAACAATTTTATACCATACGAGAAAAAAGTCGCTTCCAATTCTAACTTTGGCGATATTTCAATGGGATCGTGATTGTGCCATAGATTTTGACAAATATCAGTTTCCATATAGACTTAATATAGTGAACATGTTGAAATGAAGTCTTTGATTTTGGACGAAAGAAGTTATAGGGGGTGTAGTACCAAAGGATATGAAGAGTACTACACGGGAGATGATAAGGAAGCAGCGGTATATTATGCTAACTTTAAGAAGCCTCAAAAACATGACCCGGACTCTAGCTCCATTCCTTAAAAATAAGGATTGGCAGACAACACAACTGATGTTGATGTCAACTGTGATATTTCATGTGTGGATGCGGAACGTGAAGGAGGAAGCATTTCATGAGTTATTTATTTTATATAAGGCATATTGGTTATATTCTATAAGGACCACTATGTAGGAGTTAGTAATATAATGTAGAGAATACTTAAGTTAGATTATCATCAGAATACTTATAAGCAACTTACAAAAAGGAAAAAAAAATGATAAATATTATATGAAACGAAAAAATAACAAATGGACTTCTAGATAGCCGCTTTAGGAACACAATGAATAAGAATGTATGTCATCAAATATAAAAGGAATGTGTGGGAGAAAACAAATCATGGCAATAGACACTATATAAGTTTAAGTAGATAAATATACAAGGCCTTAGAGAATTGAGATGCTAAAGAGTTTAAATAGATGTATAGGACTGATAAGATTTGTGCATAGCTCACTTAGGACAAGAGGTTCTAAATCCAGCCAAATAAAGGGAAAAGCTGGTAGGATAAAAATTTAGATCCTCATCAAGGACATCGTCATGAAAGAAAACTCGATTCAAGTACAACTTCCATGAATATGTTTCTATGTATTCGATAATAACAAATGGAATTATGCTTCAAGAAGAGTTTCAGAAATGTCTACTGCATTTACTTCATAGAATTCTCACAAAAAAATGACTTTCACCAACCTCATGCTTCAAAAGAGCGCTTTTAGAGCTCAATGAGCCAATAATAGCAGCAATAGCTTTATCGCCTCCAAGGTTTCTAAGGGCAAAAAGTGCAGCATAACGCTCATACATATTTTTGTCTTCATTATGAAGAACATCCCTGTAAATAGGAAGAACTTCCTTAATAATAACCAATATTGCACATCACCAAGATTCAAAATGCTTAAACTAGAGAGTCGTGGATTGACAAACCTTAAATCATCCAAAGAAGAAAAACATGCAGCTGCAGCTGGGTCAACTGACAAAAAGGGTGATGGATTTGTTATAGAATTTTTACTGTTCTTCAGTTCCTCAATCCTGCTAAGAGCCAATTCACAAGTTTCTCGAACTTCTTGAGCTGGATCTAATACCAAGCTATTCTTCAAAAGAGGCATATTGGAATCTAGACCAATTGCACCAAGTGCTTCTGCAGCCTGTTACAATGATTAATGAGGAAAAGGAAGGACAATGAATATTACCCCCAAGGATAAACAAAAGACTGCAAGTAAGAGCGTGTTTAATGTATATATATAAATATTTGGGGGTAAAAGACCTTATTTGATGAAAAGGTGGATTATTTGGATTAAATAGCTAAAATATCCTTTTATTAATATTTTAAAATGTTATAAAAAACTAAAGTAAGGGTATTTAAGTTAAATGATTTGATTTATGATTGGATAGGGTTATTTGGAATGAAAATTTTGAATTTGTATTTTGAAATTGAAAGAAGAAGATTGATATGAGATTGAAATGTAACAATTACAAGATTACTTTATAAAGTAGCAGTTGTTCTAAACCTAACTGCTACAAGAAAACTAACCTAATAGGTGTTAATCTTCCAGAAAATTTGCAGTTATTTATTTATTACTCTTACAAACTCTTCATAAAAAAATGCCAAAATACCTCGTGTCGAACTATAGGATGCAAAGAAAAATCATTGAGAACCGCTTCCAGAGCAGGGATGGCTTCTGCATCTTGCATCTGACCCAAGGCAAACGCAGCCTCGTGTGCCAACAGATTTGAAGGATCCCTCGTTGCTACAAGGAATTATAAATAAAATCTAATTATTCTACCATCAACATTACATCTACAAATTGCAGTTAATTCTATTCAAGTCAATGAGAGATAGCTAACCAGATATTAGTGCATTGCGAGGGCCAGACCCTCGGAGATTACGAAGAGAAAAAAGAGCTCTGAAACGCTCGGAAATTGACTGACTTTGATCCATCAAACGATTGCATAAAAACTTCTCTGTCTCCATAGACACTTTAAACTGATTCTCTGACATATTCATCTCCATTGTTTTTTTTACAATGGAACCAAAGATCTTCCCTTTATCTCCTTCAATATAGCAGAGTGCAACCAAAGCTGAAAACCCATATTCAAAACAAACTGTCATGTCAAAGGAGACATCAATATTTGAGGAATACAAAACAGTTGTTTCAATTTGAACCATAATGATTTCATCAAACAAGTCATTGTCTACAATTAACAGAAAAGGAAAGAAAACAGAGATTTCAAGTCTAGGGTTTGTTTAAAATCGAAAACACACCATTGAAAAATCTAAAGAGAGTTCAGCAAACAGAAATTCTCTTCATCATACATGTAAACAAAAGAAGATAGAAGAACAACCAAGTAAATAAAATACAATTCTTCATTATGTACCTGAATAACGATCCACTTCAATCCACTTCAATCCACTTATAAACACACAATCCTTGCCCAGTCTAGACGATCAATACAACTACTGTAAGCAAGATCTTAATAGACAATTATACTAGAATGAGTCGTACCTCCGTTGAGCATCAACTCCCCAAACCCTAATCTGCCTGATGGATTTCAAATTTAAAAAACAAATATTACAATTTTAGATTTTATATTATTTTATATTAAAAAAACAAATATATATTAGGGCAAATTATTTGGGCGGCCCTCGAACTATCTCGATCGCTCACTTTTAGCCCTCAAACTAATTTAGGTTTAAGTTTAAAATATTATTTTTTTATATATTATCTTTAATCTTATATTTTATATTTATATATATAATTATTAAATCGATTATATATAAATATTTGAGTAGTTAAAAGGTTTCAATTACTTTTAATCTTTCAAATTATTTTGTAAAATATATATTCTATAAATTATATATAAATTTATTTATATATATATATATAATTAATGATTAGGGATAATCCATATAATTTATTTTTAAACTTTGTTTTATATATATTAAAAATAATTTATTAAAAGTAATTGTAACCTTCTAACTACTCAAATACTTTTAACACTTAAATTATTTTTTAAAATATATATTATATAAATATTATATATAAATTAGTTAAAGATAATATATATAAATTATATATATATAGATAAAAATAAATAATATATATATTATTTATTTATTATATAAAAAATTTAATAATTATATAAAATTTAATAATAATAATATATATATAATATTATATATAAGCTATTTAATAATTATATATATAAATATAAAATATAAGATTAAAGATAATATATAAAAAAATAATATTTTAAACTTAAACAGGTAGGTTTAACCAAAAAATTGATGGAAGAATTATTGGTGACCTTTATAAAAGTTGAAGGGGCGATTTGTTTCAAAAATTAATTTGAGGGCCAAAAGTGAACGATTGAGATAGTTTGAGGGCCGCCCAAGTAATTTTCCATATATATTATAATTATAAATTTAAAAAATATATTTTTATTTAAATAAATATAATATTATTTACTTATTATTTTTTAATTCATTTTATATTTAAATATATATTTTTTTTATAAAATTATTATAATATAAAATATTTAATTATATATATAAATAATCATAATAATTAATATTTTTTAAAATTCAATTCTTATCATTTAAATTTTTTTTCTTCAATTTTAAAGTTTATAACTAATAAACAATTTTAAATATAGTTTAAGTTTAGTTTTTTTTTTATTATAATTGGGTTACTATTGGAATTGAAGGCCTTACACATTATTATTTTTATATTAAACTTAAAAATAAAATAAATATTTGTAACAATTGATAATGGGTTTCTTATTAGTTCTTTTACATTATAAAATTGTTAGATTTAACTTTGACAATTAGGAATTTTTAAATAGTTATAAGAATATGTAATAAAATTCATTCAAATAAGAATTTAGTTTTATAAAAATTTAATATAAATATAATAGAGTAAACAGGAGATTAATTATTGATTTGCAGAAATAGTTTACAATATATGAATAATCTACAAAAAGAAATATTTAGCATGCCATCTAATAAATGCAGGAGTGAATAACATCAAAATGGAACATGAAAGAACGCGAAAACAAAAACAAATTAAACATTAATATTAAAACATCTAGATAATGTCATCAATAATTATTCATATTTTAAAATATTTTAGATGAGAAAAAATTTAAAAAAATTCAATTATCTTTCATAATAAATAAATTTATCTTTTTGAAATGCAAGTGAACCATTAAAGAATTATCAATAAAATTCATATAATACAAGGAATTAAAAAATAAAAATAATAATAATAATAAACAAATTAGGGCTCAAACTAGGAATGATAGCATAGACAAAATTGAGATAAAATCCGCAAAGAGAATACTTGTATTATTTTGTATACATTTAATTAAGTTTTAAATCTCTATATACATTATTTGGTTTGAAACCACTTATTGTATATTTAATTTTTATTTGAAATTGATCAATGCATATTTATTTTTGTCTGAAATTAATCATTATATAATTTTATTTGAAATAATTTGACTATTTTATATGGTACAAAATTAAGAATATAATTACAAATATGAACAATTTATATTATATAGTCTAAATTTAAACCCACTTAATAATTATTAATAATTAATACGTTGGGTTTATCATATTTGGATTAAAAGCTTATTTTAACTAATAAACTAATTTCGTTCAAATTAAATTACATTTTTTCTCACTTTCAATATATTTTCATTAAGGAGATATTTGCATTTCTTTTTTTTAAGTCTGGTCTAGCCGGTCGATTCAAATATATTACGTGTTTTTATTACAATCATAATTTTTGAAACTTGGCCCGCCGGTCGGACTGTTGAACCGGTCGTCAAACCGAATAGAGTTAATAAAAAATTGGAAATGCAATCAACCTAATTAAACCCGGCCAACCCGTCGGTTAGACCGGAAATCCGGCAGCCCGGGTTGACCTAGCGGGGGTGTATCCTATTTTTATTGTAGATGCAAATTTTGAGATTGTAAACTTGGATGAACTAGATACTAGAGAATATTATGAAAGAAACAATATTGATTTCTCTATTGAATGCAATGAAGCGATTGATGATGTTTGTAGAACTGATTTTGGTGAATGATAAAAGCGTTTTGCGAATAATTTGTAGTTGATATTTATTTTAATTGTGTTAATCCATGATTTAAGAGTTTGTGTTTATTTTAATTGTGTTGTCCCTAATAGAGACAATGAACATATTGTAATTGCGAAACAATATTTTGAATTTTCATCTATACTTTGACTATTATTATTATATAAACAATTGGATGGATTTTTACTATTTTATATTATTTTATTATTATATGAAACCACTAGTTGAACCAGTTGACCCACCGGTTGAACTAGTAACTTAGTGACACAGTCCTTTCACCGGGTTGATGACCGTGCCGGATTTTAAAATTATGATTACAAATTACTATCGAACACTCCAACGTCAATATTCTTTATTATTTAGATATTATTGTGAGACAAAATATCTAAATATGGAGGAGAGTAACAACTTTTTCCCATTAAAGTGACTCAGTGGAAGGAGTCAATATAAGAGACCAAAATGTCACATATTAGATGGATAATGAACCTTGAATTGTCCTTAAAACTGTAAATGTCAAATTCCATTAACTTAAAGGATTATTTCATGGTCTCTTCCTGGAAGCATTTTAACCTAAATTTGATTTGAATGAACAGTTAGTAGAGATAGTATTATATTTTCCATACATTTTGTTTCACAACTTGCATCAATGTTAGCTTGTCTTTCCATTTTTGTGTTTGGACTGAGAATCTTGTGACAATCATGTTGGCTTAATTAAATAAATAGGGTTACTGGGAGAGACAACTAAAGACAGATTTGTAACGATTGGTGCGAACTGTGAACTTCGATCATGTACAATAGAATCGGAGTGTATAATTGGGCATCACTCGAAACTTATGGAAGGATCATTGGTGGAGAGCCACTCGATCCATGAAGCAGGATCAGTAGTACCACCAGGGCAAAGAATTCCTATGAGTGAACTATGGGCAGGGAATCCAGCTAGGTTTGTTCGAACCCTAACCCATGAAGAGACATTGGAAATTCCAAAACTTGCAATTGCAGTTAATGAATTGAGCTGTAGATTTATAACTCACTCGACAATGTGTTTGGAGGTTGAGAAAATGAGGAAGCAGTTCGACATCCCATTATAATAATATGAACGGTATTTCCATTTAGATTTTAATAACTCCTTTTAGTAGTGATGATCTCTTTGGCAAAGCCAACATATTACATACTTGTTGTCTTTCTTGTGCTTTTTTAAGAGATTGATCTCCTTGTTTGTGATGTATTACTAACTGTTTATGCCATTTTTATGAATTCAATAATTATACTCCCTCTTGTGTTTCTAAGACAAGTATAGGTACATCGAAACCGAATTGGATATATGAATTGGTTATTCTTCGCAGCTTAATTGGATATATTTCGCTTAAAATTTAGGTGATTGGAAAAATATTAGTATGAAATTTTTGTGCGATTAATGATAGCATGAAATGTGGGATCCTTAAATCTTTTTACAGGATCTATGAGTAGTGTGATTTATTGCTTTTGTGATGTCATATAGATCAGTGAATTGTTAGAGATATATGTAACTGAAGATTGTGTGGTTGAGAGACTATTGACTCTATCTGAACGTCGGGCGAATTTTGGTTAATTGGAACGACAATTTGTTCGAGAAGTTGGATGTCGAAGTGAGAAGATTTTTTTAGTGTGCAGCTAACGATAAGTGTGACAATTTTTGTTGGGTGTTATCAACAGTTTACAGGGATGAGAGATTAGGGGTGAGACAATGCATTAGGGCTATCTGAATGAGAGATAGGATAACAATTAAACAAAAATCACAGGGTATTAAAGGCTTAAGCGAGAAACAATGCGATTAACTCAATTTTGGATCAGAACGTTTTTCACGATTGTGAACTGGTCAATCGAATAGTATCGTGCAATTCTATAAAAAAATTGTTCATAAAACCATACACGTTCAAATCAAAATTAGATGATGTGTCTTTTGATGGTATTAGTGAAAAGAAGAATTGTGAAGGTGTTTTACAAGCTCGTTTTACACTTAAGGAAGAGTAAACGGAAACGACAATAATGGGATGTTGTAGTGATATGGCTTTGAGAAGCGATGATTTTACATTGAAAAAAATGCGATCCTTCCTTAAATTTGATATCATTAAAGAGTTTTTAGCATTTTTTTTCTTATTCTCTTCCTTCAACAAAAGTTGGAACTCAAACGTTAATTTGTCTAATCCGTAAAGTTTCCAGAACCATCGATATAAAAAAACTTTAGACTGATCAGTCTTGTGTCGTCGTTCTATAAGATTGTATCTAATTGTTCTATGAACAGATTGCGTGCGGTACTTGAATCAAATGATTTCGACTAATAAGATATTTTATTAAGGGTTGTCAAATTTTAGACGTATCATTTATTGTAAATTAATCCATTGACTCGACAAACTACTAGGGAGATAAATGTGTTTTTATTAAATTGGATATCGGAAAAACATATAATCACATTAATTTGAAAATTTTATTTGATGTCATGAGTAGAATGCAAATGGGGTAAATTATTTGGTTGGATTAGATTCTGCGTTATGACGTAAATAAGATTCTGCGTTACGACAGTCAAGTTCTCTGTGATTGTGAATGAAAATCCTAATTATTTTTAAAATTCAAGGGATATTCGACTGAGTGACCCGTTGTCTTCATTCTTGTATGTCATTATCATGTAAATACTTTCTACAATGTTGAAGTTCACAAAACAAGTAGTCTCATTAAAAAAATAGATTGCGGTTAAATAAATCAACATATGATTATATTCAGAGTATGTAAATGATTGGTCTCGATGGTTCACCTAAGCTAACTCCCGACCAACTTGTTGTAATATTTAAAGAGACATTTGTTTATTGAAACTCTTTTCGTGTGCAATACAGATCTTCAGTTAATACATGTTCGATTAACGTTCTTATAGTTTTGAGACTAGAATTAAATACATGAAAATATTTAATAATATAGAAACAACCTTACATTAAAGGATGTTTTTCTTAGTGGGGAGCAAAATGATTATTCATTTTCACGTGATATCTTACATGGACAATATATGTATTCTTTGAAGTGCGAGATTCTAATTCTCTTCAAAAATCTCTTGAAGAGGTGGAGACAACACTTCACTTGTTTTTACATTTTAAATTAGTGACTGAGATTTAGAGCCTAGTTTAGACACAAGTCAATCGCGGTTGTTGTGATATTTGGATAAAAACCACGAGCTAGGTTTGATTGAGTCGGAGTCTATATTTCGATTATATTTTTTGGACTATTTGACTCGAAAGAAACTGTAGAATTTTCAGTGATCGCGGTCGACCAATACATTACTTCACAATGTTATTATTATTATTATTATGATACGAGAGATCTCTTCTGAAAAACCGGTGAAACGGTCAATGAATTATTATTTTTTCTTGAACATTTCCAAACTCGTTAACACTAAATTTCATGTTACATTTTGTTGGTGAATATTTTTTTGTGTATGTTTTCATTGTTGTTCTCAAATGATCAATCTCGTTGTATTTTGGATGTGTTTGGTAACAAGATGAACACTCGTATTTTTTAATGGTTTTTTTAGTTATTCACAACGACTATAATTTATATCATATTACAACGACGGTAATTTATATCATATTAGATGAACCCTTTTTTTTTAAATATTTAAAATAATTATTATTATTAATTTATAAAATGATTTTGAGGTGACTTAACTAAAAATTAAGTGAAAAAAATTCTTCCAAATGTGTTTTTCAAGGGGAAATTTGACGAAATGACCATAAAAAGCATCTTAAATACGCTGGTGTCCAGCGCATAAATTAATTGTGCAAATGACCACTTCAAAATATTTTAATGAAATTACCCCCGCCGCGTAACGCGAATGGCACGATCGTCACGCGAAGGGCACAATATTTTGGACTTTTCACAAACTTTTTCTTCGCGAGACGATCCTGTCCTTCACGTTATGCAACGAAGATAATATTAGATGAACCCTTTTTTTTAAAATATTTAAAATAATTATTATTATTAATTTATAAAATGATTTTGAGGTGACTTAACTAAAAATTAAGTGAAAAAAATTCTTCCAAATGTGTTTTTCAAGGGAAAATTTGACGAAATGACCATAAAAAGCATCTTAAATACGCTGGTGTCCAGCGCATAAATTAATTGTGCAAATGACCACTTCAAAATATTTTAACGAAATTACCCCCGCCGCGTAACGCGAATGGCACGATCGTCACGCGAAGGGCACAATATTTTGGACTTTTCACAAACTTTTTCTTCGCGAGACGATCCTGCCCTTCACGTTATGCAACGAAGATAACTTCGTCAGAATATTTTGAAGTGGTCATTTACACAAATAAATTTATGCGCCAGTCACCCGTGCTTAATGGCCTTTATGGTTATTTTGTCAAATTTTCCATTTTCAAGGCCTTACACCTTATTATTTATATATTAAATTTAAAATAATAATAAATTTCAATACATTTTAAAAGTTCATAATGGGTTTCTTTTGACTTTTACATTATAAAATTGTTAAATTTAATTTTGATAATAAGGAGTTTTTATATGATCAGAAGAATATCTAATAAAATTCACTTAAATAATAATTTAATTTTATTAAAAAAATATTATAGAAGCAATTTCAAAATTTTAGTATAAATATAATAGATTAAACATTAATTACAACATCAAGAGGTAAAATTTGAAAAATAATTCAGGATTAATAATGTTTGTAAAAATAACATTTCGAACCTATAAAATGTCATTATTATTCAACATCGTCACGAATCTATTTGTAGTTCGTGACGATTTGATATAGTACGACGATTCAGATTAGATTCGTGACGATTTAATATTGTACGACGATTCAGATTCAAGATGAACTAATATATTTTGAGTAATAAATGGCAAACCGTTTTAGCTCAACTGGTAGAGCGCATTTCTCGAAAGAATTTAATAAAAAATGTTCTCATGCCGTCTATGGGAATCAAACCCACGGCCAAATGGTTAAAATCCATACGCTCTATTAGCTGAGCTAAAATGACTTGCTATTTAATACTCAAAAGACGTTAATTTAACTTAAATCTGAATCGTCGTACAATATCAAATCGTCACGAATTCACGAATTTCACGAACTACAATTAAGTTCATGACGATAAAAGATAATAAGGACATCTCACCGTCTCAAAATGTCATTTTTTTAACATTATCAACTCTAAATTATTTTTCAAATTTGACCTCTTATTGGATATTTCTATGGTTTCACAAATTTAGAAGTTTAGGAACTTATTTGATATATGGTAAAAGATTTTAGGGTGTATTGATTATTATTTATCCAAATAACCCAAATTCTCTCTCTTTCTCTCTCTACATTGTTCCCAAAAATCCCAAATTTCAGTCTCCAAAAATGGCGACTAGAGCAGCTCTAGCTCGATTATCTCGAAAAGCGGTAGCCGCCGCCGCCGCATATCCTTCCAGACATCACCTCCTCCTGAATCGCGGTTTTGCAGCAGACGCAGCGGTGGCGACGACAACCAAAACACCGGAGATAATCGAATCGCCAGATCGGGTAAAATGGGACTATAGAGGACAGAGAAGGATTATCCCTCTAGGTCAATGGATCCCTAAGATAGCCGTCGACGCTTACGTCGCTCCGAATGTCGTTCTTGCTGGACAGGTTACTGTCTATGACGGCGCGTCCGTCTGGAATGGCGCTGTTCTCCGTGGCGATCTGAACAAGATCAGTGTTGGATTCTGCTCAAATGTCCAGGAGAAATGTGTCGTTCACGCTGCTTGGTCTTCTCCTACAGGTTCATCTTTCTTTTTTTCTTCTGGTTTTCATAGTATGTAGTCTAGAAATGAAAACCTAGCTGTTCTATGTCTGGTTTTAAACAGATTCTTACATGTTGAAATTAATCTGAAAATGAACCTGGATTTATCCTTAAAGCTAATGTTCCATTAACCTAAATTTGATTTGAATGAACAGTTAGTAGATTATGTTTTGATCTTTTTCTAGTTTAAGGATTGATGGGTTCTATGTTTTTGAACTTTTATTTTTGTTATGTTTATCATTTTTGACATTTACATGTTTTCTATGCTTTACAAATAGACTTCGCTACACTATTCCATTTACGCTATAACTGCAATGAGTAGAGATAGATTTCCATACAAGTTCATTCTGTTTCATAACTTGCATCAATGTTAGCTTGTCTTGCTTCATATACTTTTCAAATTCTGATAAGGATTTCCATTTTTGTGTTTGAACTGAGAATCTTGTGATAATTTTGTTGGGCAATCATGAAATAAATAGGGTTACCGGCAGAGACACTTATAGAGAGATTTGTAACAATTGGTGCATACAGTCTTCTTCGATCATGTACAATAGAACCAGAGTGTATAATTGGGCAGCATTCGATCCTTATGGAAGGATCGTTGGTGGAGAGCCACTCGATTCTTGAAGCAGGATCAGTTCTACCACCAGGGCGAAGAATTCCTACGGGTGAACTATGGGCAGGGAATCCTGCTAGGTTTGTTCGAACTCTAACCCATGAAGAGACATTGGAAATTCCAAAACTTGCAGTTGCAGTTAATGACTTGAGCCGTAGCCATTTCATGGAGTTTCTACCTTATTCGACAGTGTATTTGGAGGTTGAGAAAATGAAGAAGGAGTTGGGCATCTCGATATGATAATATAATCGGGTATTTCCATATCGATTTTAATAATTTGTTTTTAGTAGTGATGATCTCTTTGGCCAAGCCAAGATATTACATACTTGCTGTCTTTCTTGTGCTGTTTGTGGAGATTGATATTGCCTTATTTGTGATGTACTACTACTACTAACTGTTTCTGCCATTTTTATGACCTCAATAATTTTATTCCCCCGAATCTGAGGAAGAAGAAAACCTTGATTTACGCATTTTTACTACTAAAATGTTTGATTATTTAGTAAAAGATTGATTGTGTTAGTGATTCGAACTCTGTTATTAGAGTATGTCAAGAGTGTGTTTAAGAAACCAAAGTTTATAGTAAGGATGTAAATAAACACAAATCAAAGTTTATAGTAGGGAGGTAAATAAACAGAGCTGCTCGCTGGTTATTCGAATCTTGGCTCGACAAAAAGCTCGTTTGTTAGTCTTAACGAGCTAAGTTTAAGTTCGTTTAAAAGTTCAAAAATTTAAACGAGTCGAGCTTGAGTTTCTCGATATTCAACTTGCGAATATAGGCTCACTTATGGGCTTGCGAATGAGCTTCTCGATATTCAGCTTGCGAATATAGGTTCACTAATGGGCTTGCAAACAGTTGGTTTATAGGCATATAATTTGTAAATCATTAAAAATATTTAAGTAATTTATACATATAAATTTTTTAAAATAATTAATATTATTACATGATTATATATATATATATATATATATATATATATATATATATATATATATATATATATATATTAATATAATAATAATAATAACAATAACCATAACCGGTCGATAAAACAAAATTTACAGGTCTTTATATATTTTCAAGTTAATTTCTATAATATGAGGATTCCCAACTTTAAATTATGAAAAAAAACTAATTAAAGTAAATTTAGTTATAGATGTTAAAATAAATAGTGTAAGTTTTTATTACTGTAAATATAATTAAATGTTAAAAATTGTATAAATAAATTTGATGTGAAGATTATTAATATTAATAGTACAAATAATAATTACATAGAGTTCTTTAACATATGAAATGATATAAAGACTGGTTAATCATTTTATTTTTGACCAGGATTTATTCTCCACACTTGTACCTCTTTAAATCAAACTTTTGTGTTGATGCGATGTTGATCATAATTTGTTCAAATTCAATTTTCATTACAAAAATTTAATTTTATGTGAAAAATTGTATCTTTTTTAAAAATAAACTCTTAGTAAAAAATTACCCACTTTAATGGTAAATAAATGTTCTTAGTAAAAATTAAAGTCATACAAAAACTGTTTTCAATTGAATTATCCTTGTGGGTTATTCTATTTTTAAGTTATGTATATATAATGATTGACCTTAATTAATATCTAATGTTATTTTTACATACAAAGTGTTAATCTCATTGAAAAACATGCCAAAACCTCTTTAAATAAAAGTTTGTTAAAGCTCACTTGATCCTTCTAGTAACTTTCCACTTAAACAATCATTTAACTGAAAAATAAACATTTTTTTTTTCTGAGAAATATAGATAATATGATTTGGTATGCATTATGGTTGATTGAGATTACATTTTGTAAAAAAAAAAAAAAAATACAAATTGATTTGGTTTAAACATATCCCATCCATATTTTTCTTCTTCTAAATTTCAAAAATCATTCCCTAGGATAAGCCATCAAGGCAATCTAAGCCTCTCCACGCGAACATCCAAAATTAGAAAAATAAAAAATAAAAAATAAAAAATATTTTTGTAATGTTCAAAATAATTAATCAACTAAATTATTATGTTAATTTTGTTTAAAATAATATAAACTTATTATATTTTTTTAATAAAACATAAAATATAACTCCTTAATTAAAAAAATAATAACAAATTTATTTGTTTCAATTCTTGGCCACTATGGAGGGTTAGTTATTAAAAAAACTAATTACAAAATAGAATTCAGTTGTTTTCTCTTCTTTCTTTTTTTCCTTTTTCTCTTGAATTGAATTGCAGTTAAAGAATTTTAACACAAGATGTTAAAAAGACTATATAATTAAGTTTTACCTTCAAACATACATGCATCATAATACACTTCTTAACTATTTTTAATTACTTTTACCATTAACACATCCCACAAATCTGCTCTATGTAATACATATTAACCTTAGCAGCCATATATATTATAATTCTTACATGACACAATTCCCGTAATGTCGCCTTTCGTCGCCGTTTCAATAAACATCAGGTTCACACCGCCGTATCACTTCTGCCCAACAATCGAGCGATGTAAGTATAATTACAAAAGATGGGAAAAAAGTCATTTTGATCATTTTTAAATAACATATACTCTGATAATATTGTTTTATGCATATTGAGTGAAGTTGGTGAATAATATTATAAGGTTAAAAGTTTACCTGTGAAATGTATCAAGGGCATCTGTTTCACTTATTGTTGAGCTTCCATTGACATCATGCAGCTCATGTAGCTTAACCTTATTTTTATTGACATTCAAATGAAGGTAAAAATCATTTATTCTATAGTGAACATATATAAAAAAGAAACTATTCCTCACTCTTTTCTGGAGACGGGTATTTTCCTCTTGAAGAACTTTATGCTGCGAAAGTTGTTGATGGGAAGACGGTTAAGAAAAATCGAGATATTGCCATATTTTAAGAATATTTGACAATTCTACTTACTCGTTTCTTCAGGAAATTGATATGTTCTGCAACTAAGCGTCGCTGTATGATAAATTTGAAAACACAAATTAATAACATTATTCCATTGAAGAAAATGAGAAACTAAACTAAACATAGAAAATTAAGTATGTTAAGGTTTGTAACAATTTGAAAACTTTGAATATAGCACAAGAATTATGTTGTCGTACATAAAATTATTTTCACGTCGCTAAATCTTTTTAAATTAAAAATTAAGTGATTTTTTTTATTCCAACTTACAAATACAATAAGCGCGTTTAAGAAATTAAGTTACCTTTTTGGAGCGAATTCTTTCGACACCGATTCTCATTTGACGCTCAAGTTGCTTTAATTCCTTCATACCCAACATTGCCAAATCTTCCCCAGCAAAGTGCCTTACAAACCATATAATATTATTCTCATGCCTTATACTATTATTACTTTTATATATTTAATTAATGGTTCATGAAAACACTCACAAATATTATATTTACATTATAACAAGTCTATTTTAAAATGGGTATTTTTCACTTTTCTAGTAAGAATCAATATAGATCCAGATCTGACTATAGTTTTTGAGAACATAATGGTATAAATTGAACATTTATATATATAATCTTAAAAACCAACCTTTCCTTAGCTTCCATTGTCTCTATTGTTCTTTGTAATTCATCAAGTTGGCTCTTCCAAACCTATATATGTTAGATCAATCACATAATTAATCAATATGATGATGATAAAAAAAATTAATACCTCCATAGTTCTAAAGTCCCCGGTTGACGATTCGGTCATTCCCACCTCGTTGCGATACCTCGAAATTGTGCTATCCACACTGCGAATCAACGAAATTAAACTATAGTAACGATTGAATTACGTCGCGCGATTAGTAATAAGTTAATAAATAATTATACTCGTGGCTGGCGAATTGATAAGCTTTTCCAGAAGGAGAGAAGACAAGAAGAGCAACTTCAGCATCACAAAGAATGGAGAGTTCAAATGCTTTCTTCAAGAGACCATTTCTTCTCTTTGAGAAAGTAACTTGTCTATTTGCAGGATTCTCAATTCTCTTCAACTCAACTTTCCCTCTTCCCATTTGATATCTCTTTCTATGAAATACAATCTTCTTATTAAGATCCTTTATAAGAAGACTACTAAATATGGGCTGACATCTCAAGAAGACAACTATATATTGTCTATAAGCTGGTATATTACAATACTCTTATAAGGGCTTGTGTGATTAGGGTTATTTGTAAAAGATACTTTTATGGCTAAAAAAATCTTATTTTCATGTAGTTTTTTAGAAGGAAAAAAAAGTTTATCAAGACCTTTTTTGTTTTGTTTTTTGTCAAATTAACCTTAGTAAGTTTTATGGTATTTTAATTAGTTTATTATTTGAGTGATTTGATAGAAAAAAAAACTGATAAAAGATCGGATAGTGATTTATTTATTAAAAAAACACACATAAGATTTGATGATAAAAGAGGAAAAGTATATATTGGTATTTTCATATGGTAAGAATGCAACTCTATAAATAAATATACATAATTTGTATTATACCCACTAATATTTTAAAACTTAAATAATTATAAACAAATTTGAGATTGATGTTTTCGAGAACGATATTTTACCGCGTGGTTAAAAGTAGGAAGTGCTTTAGAAAATTATGAAAAAAAAAGTTAAAGTGAAAAAAAAATGTCCAATGATTGTTTTTTAAATGTTAAGTATATTTTACTAAGTTATTTAATGGAGAAGATTGCAATCAAATTATAAAAAATAATTTAAGTACAAGTTATAATAATGTTATAAATTATAAGGAGAAACTCAAATAACATCTTTAAAAAATATTACTATAAAATGAGATCATCATAAAAAAAAAAAAAAAAGTTCACAACCACTTGTAATTGTTAATTTTGAAAATCATAATATTTTATCAATGATAACATTATCTTTCATTAATATAAATAATAGTTTCTAATTTTGTTTCTTTTTAAAAAATTTTTTTTGTTATGTTCTCATTTTCTCGACTAGATTATCTTGATGTTTTTGAATTATTTTTTTATAAATTTATTATTATATATTGTTTTCAAATAATAAAAAAAAATATCTTTAAGAAGTTGTTACTTTATATATATGTATAGGAAAGGAGAAAATTTAAAAATAATTAACAAAAACTCATACAAAAAATACGATAAAAAGTGTGTTATCTAATCGTCTTTAATCTTCAAGATCTTACCAATAGAGAAAACATATATAGTCTTTGCACTCAAATGTTTTTTTTTTAAGTTCAATTGTTTAATTATTAAATTAAAATATTATTAAGAATAGAACACTTCCCACTCAATTCAAACATCTCATTAAATATGGAATAAAAAAAGGCCTCCCACCAAAGGGTCAAAATTCACCAAAGAGAAAACATTTGAAATAAATAGATTTATGAGATAATAAACTATGCTACTTGAAATTTCAAGTAGGTAAATAATTATATTATAAAACTATTAACAAGATTATCTTCAAACAATGCATGTCTTTTTCGCACAAACAAACGAACCACGGAAATGTGTTTGCTTGTCTATATAAATGGAATAGTATTAATCAAACTATTTTGTCCACATATACAGGGATATAACTAGCTATATAGCTTTAAATGGTTATAGCATGGAAGAATAATTGAATGTGACAAAAAGATATGTGTGTAGTGTACATGTTGCATCTATATACTATTAATCTTACTTTGACATCAATTTCTTGCTAAGCTTTACTATGCCAAACATGAAAACACTACACTCATGCTTAAGTTCTCTTCATGTCTCTTTACATGAAAAAGAGAGGGGATCAAATACTATTATTGTTTGACATAATTGTTACATATATAATACATAGTACTATTCTATGAATAATGGTGTGTTCTATGTTTTTTTTAATTCAAGTAAGAAAAAGTCTTTTTGAGAGAGCAACATAATTGGTGTGAAAGAGTGTATTACATTTATTGTGATGGGGTTGAAGCTTCTTTCATGTCGGTTTTTTGAAATCTTTTTGAAATTTATCTATTTTTTATAAATAAAAAATCTTTTTCACATCACTATAATTATTATTTTTTTTTTGCTCTTTTTAAAAAATCAATGAAATACGGTATAAATGATAGTCGTTTAAGCGACAAAAACAATAAAAACACAAGTGTTCACCTTGTCATCAAATACACTCAAAACACAACGAAATTAACCATTTGAGAACAATAATGAAAACATAAACAAAAAATGTTCATCAACGAACAAATCTAACATGAACAAACTCAAAGATTCTCAAAAAGATCAATAAATTCAACGACCGGCTCTACCGGTTTTCTAGAAGAGATCTCCTTTATCGTCATAATAATAGCGTTGTGGAGTACATGCATTCGTCAACCACGATCATTGAATGTCACACGGTTCATTTCGAGCCAAATAGTCCACCTGAAAATAATCAGAATAGAGACACATCGACTCAATCCAACCGGTTTTTATCCCAACATTCTAGCAACCGACGATTGACTCAGGCTTCACCACTTAATGTCAATCATGTTCCAAAATAGGCTACAAATCACAGTCACTCTTTTGCAATGCAAAAATAAGTGAGACGTCATTTTCACATATTTGCAACACGTCCTGTAACGACTAATCATAATGCACAATTTTTCATTCATCTGTCATCCGTCAATATCCCTCCATGCATGCCACTCCATCTAAAAAACTAGATTTTTGAAGGAAAAATTAAAATCTCAAAACTTCTCTCATATGAAGTCATATGGAAAATCTCAGTAAATTTTTTCAAACTTAAGATATCACACCATCATAACAAGATATTTTGAACAAAAGCTCAAATAACCAATATGAAAGAAGCCCTAAGAGAACAAGTTTGCATGAAGAAAGAAAAAGAAAAGGAAATGTACATGGTTTACTAAATGGAAACAAACATGACTTAAGGATGTGCATGCATGAGAAGATGACACGTAGGGAGTGGGAAATACTAAAGTGATAATTGATCACCAAAGGGGAGATCGACACATGTCATCCATGATTGATTGATATTGATCATCAATTGACAATTGGATTTTACAGGGTCAGTCAAAATTAAATTGTTGTGGGGAAACTCATCATGTGGTCATTTGAATGCTAATGTGAATATTCTTTATGGTTCCCTTTTTTATTTAAAAAAAAACAAAACATAAATGAATGCCCTAAAGTTATGGGTATCCTCTTATTATTCTTCATTCTACCATTGTGGCTATAAACCTCGGAGTACATCGAACATTATTCTCACTCCACTATTATTGTTCAAAGATAATGCATGAGGTTAGCCATTTTAAAGTAGATGCTTATAGAATCATATTGAAAATTTTTGAAGATATTAAATATTTTGATTTTTTTTAATAATTTATAAATATAACAATCCATTAAGGTAATTCAAGTAATAGAGTCTCATCTAAGTGGTTGAAAAGTCTTATCTTAATAAATAAATAAAAAATATTATAAAAGGAGGCATGTTTGGAAAACATCTGAAATTAGAGTAGAACTGAGTTTGAACGAACACATATTATTAAAAGTTGTTTCAGAACATTATTTAATCTAAATCAATATTTCAATAACACATATACAAAAATTAATTAATTTTTTTTTTTTTTTTTGTCTAAACTCAAATCTAGCTCCGGATCTGGGTGTTTTCGAACCGGGCGACCAAAATCCCGATATTTTATTTTGGTGTGTTGAATGGTTTCCTAATAAACTATATATTGATAACATTTGTATTAATTAATGGATCAAACAAACATGTAGATTTTGGTCGCAAGAATAGGAATCCTAGGTCACTACATGTTCCATAGGCATGCCCTATCATTGTACAATCAAAGTAAGAATAAATTCTTAAGGAAATGAACAAAAGAAAATACTCAACTTTAGATAATGATGTAAATAAACATCTCAATTCTTAAAACATACATAAATAACCTTAAATTTAAATATTCTCACTACTAAATACAAATTTTTAATTTAAAGACAATTTACTGCAAATAAGTTAAAAAACAAAGTTCACAAAGGGAAAAAAAAAAGAAAAAGAAAGAAAGATATATATATATATATACTTCTTCAATATAATACAATTTTCCTTATTTAAAATAATAAAAAAAAATCAAATATATATATATATATATATATATATATATATATATATATATATATAACACAGTTATTTTATACTTTTATAATTACCCATCATTCTGTATATTCTCATTCATTTGAATTTTTATGAGTATAAACAGAATGAATATTTGGTTAATTAATATAGGAGTTAAAGATTTACTTATAAAATATATTGAGAGACCATTCAAACTATTTCATCATAAACCAATGATTATAGCATATATATATATGCAATAGTGTTAGGTTTGTTTCATTCTATATATTTAAAAATTAAAAAAATAAATAATTTTATATTATAAATTAATAAAAATGATCTAATATCATGTTAAAGTATACTATACCTTCTATAATATTAATTTGGTACTAGCTAGCTTTTCAGACAAATAATAATAATGATATTTTTAGTTACACGATTCTTGTTCTTTATTGAAAAAATCTTAAGCGAATTATGTCTACTTTTTTTTTTTTTTTTTAATTTTTCTTCCATTTTGGATTTATTCTGTGATAAGAGGAGATGAGATTTTTTTTTTCTCTTTGGAAGATCAAAAGCAAGTTTCTAACTTTATTGGTGCATGAACCCCACCAACTTTGAAATTAAAGGAGTTTTTCTACTTTCTTGTTTTTTTTTCTCATACATAGAGTGGATTCCTACTAATCACAATACAAAATTATGACTCATAAGTTAATTATAACATTTTAGTGGTTAATATAAAGTTTAATTAAAGTGATTTATTTAAATATATAATTTAAGAGTTTATTTATACATAAATAATAATATTTATAATTTTGTTGATAGATAAGTAAATTTGTATATTAGGATACTAGAGAATATCCGATCGAATTTAAATTCACCGAAATTGAATTTTATTTTCGGTTTTCGAATTAAATTTTAAACTAATTTGAATTCAAATATAGATTTTGAATTTGTTTTCGAGTTGCGCCAAATCGAAAATCGAATTCATTTTTTATTATTTATTAAATTAATTATTATATATAATATATAATCATTTATTTATTATATATATATATATAGATATTATATAATTTATTATGTATAATATATCATAATTTATTGTGTTATCTTATCTATATTCTCTAAATTTAATTTAATCGTACACCTCATCTATATTCTGTAAACTTAATTACTCAATATGGTTCACCCCATTTATATTCTCTAAACCTAATTACTTAGCTATCCACCTCATCTATATTCTCTAAACTTAATTCCTATCCATTTTCTAGCATAATAAAAAAAATCTCCCTAGCCTCATTTCTTAACATAATCCTCCAGCTGCTACTCCCTTCTCATCTCTATTCTCTTAACCTAATTATTTAATCGTCACATTCCTCTTTTATCTCTAGTCTCATATAAAATTAAGGGCATTCATAAACCATTAGTCGTACACTTTAAAAATGAGACTATTAATATAATCTCGCTATATTATTTGTCCTTTAGAGCTTTGATCTATCTAATATTGTTATCTTATAGCTTCTTCTTTGTCAAGACTCTTAAGTCTTGATCTATCTTTGTCGTTCAATACATATTTCGAGTTCAATATATATCTCACCGTTCAACATCTATCTCCGTCTTTCAACATCTTAATTCAAATTTTGTTTTAATTAAATTAATTAATTTGAATTCAAGATTTAAAAATAATAGAAAAAATGAAATTCGGCTCAAATTCGAATTATTCGAAATTCGAATTATTCGAAATTCGAACCGAATATCAAATTTAAATTCTGTTCGATTTTCGAATTAACTAAAAAAATCAAAAAAATTAAACCGAATAACTTAAATAACTCGTAAATTGAACCGATAAATACCCCTGGTCCCAACACATATAGAGTATACTCATGTGACTTCAGCCTATTCCAAAAAAAAAAAGATAATTATTATTTTTTTCTTAACTTTTTTTAATTTTATTTATAATTTTCACTTTATCTTTTAAGTTGCACGACCCTAAATGATAGATCCGTACTATATCATCAAACAAACGAAAGATAAATTCACTCTTAAAAAACTTAAAAACTATCTATATAGAGTTTGGAAATATTATCATGCATCATTCAATTCAAAGATTAAGAGAAAATAAATATGAAAGTATATTTCTATAAATCCTATTTATCTTAATTTGTCGATACAAAATATTATGACTAATAAAACTAAAAAAATAGATTAAAGAAACTAATATGTAAACTCAATATATAGTTATCTTTTGTAAATATGTAATCGCTAAAATTAGTTAAATTCCAAACATAACCTACTACAATTATTTATTTTTTATTTTTTTTAACGTTGAGTTTCGTTTTTTTTTCATAGTGTGACTAATCCCCGCGCATTAAATATATAGCCCACAAACACACTTAACAAATTAACCAGACTAACGGAACTTGTCGCCTAACGGGCTCTAACCTAAAAGACATTAGGAGGCATGAGTTATCCACATTTATATTACTGATTTTACTAGAATTTATAAATATTTTTTTTTTTTTAAAGAGATTTAAAATGTATTGATATATATAAATAATAATTTTAAATAAATTGTATTTTAATATTTTGTTTAATAAATTGAATGATTTAATAGACGAGAAGAAGAGTAAAATGAGGTTGGATATGTTTGAGTTATTTAATTAACCCAAAAAATCGAATAAGGCCTAAAAAAATTTAACAATAAAATCACCATCTGAATTATAATATTTAGTGATATTTCTTAAGAGTTAGTTTATTTAAATGATTTTCTATTTTCAATTAGAAAAGCTATAAAGTGAAATATTATTATTATGGGGAACCAAATTAGTGATTTAATATTAATGTCATGGTTATTATGAAATGTCATTACGAACTGCCCACTCACAAATGACAAAACTAATCGATCAAATAAAGAGAAATTTAAAATCTCACTCAATATGCAAAAACAAAAGATGGATGCATGCGTATTTAATTTTAATAAAAATGTCAACAAACAAATCATAATTAATATTGCACACTATAAAAATACAACCATATATATATAGTTGAAAAACAAAACTAAATTCAACCTAAAATTGGTGAGTCAAAAATATATGTCAAACACCATCTGGAATTAATATATGTCAAAAAAACATAATTTATTAAATAAAAAAATTGACATGATTCCCACATTTATATGTAATTTTTTAATTTAGAATTGGTTTTTTAATAAAATTAAAAAAACAGCCTCTTTGAAAAGATTTTTTATTTGAGCTACAATAATGATTGTTTATATATTTTTAAATAAAATAAACAATATATTTGTTAAAAAAAATTAACAAAAAAATGTCCAAACTTAATATTAATTTGAGTTTTGACTTTCATCTTGTTTTTTTTCTTCCAAAATGTTGATAAATAAATAATTTATTTTGATTTTTAATTAATTTAATTATTAAAATGTCCATTTATACTTAAAATTAAAATTTAATAAAATATAATTTTTGTAATATTTTAATTAAATAATTAAAATGATAATGATAGGATATAAACCTAATTTATTTAAAACTAGTTCCTTAAAAAACAAAATTCAATAAACCCACTACCTCTAAGTATTGGCCCAACTTGGCATGCATTATATATTTTGACTCTTTTTTTATGCCTTTTTTATTCTTTTTTTATGCTTTTATTTTATATATTTGACTGATATTTATTTATTTATCTAAAGAATTAAAATTGGTCATGATAGAATCTCCCCATCACGACCATTTATTACTACACACAAATTTGGCTAAAACTCAATACTTAATTGCACAATTATATCCTTCAGTCTGGCCCCTAATATTCCTTATCAGTTTAATTTTGCACCCTAATTTATTAATTCGATTTTAACCCTAAACTATTTTATCCTCTAACATTATTAATTAGGTAGTTTTTTACATTTTTCCTTTTTACTTATTTATTTGGGTCGGGAATACCTTTAAGGTCATCTCAACACGAGCTACTCATTCCGACCAAGTCAATTAAAATCAAAAGTAAAATGTATTTATTTGTATGTCATCTTTGAGTTCGAGATGATACTATTTTTTTTACATTTTATATCGTTGTTGTCTCTCTATCATTTTACCTTATAGAACTTAAACACCTCAACCTCTATAGGGAAAATTTGGGTTTTGTTCAATTAATCGAGTTCATGATTTGAAATTATCAATCTAGATCTAGTTTAAAATTCATTTTTTTTTCTTTATGAAGTCATCATCTTATCAATAGAAGAAGTGAAGAGATAAGGAGCATTAATTAAATTATGGGTCCCTTGTCTAACACAACTTGTTGGGGAAATGGAATTAGAATTACCCTATTTGTTCAACTAAGTGTTGACAAATGAGATTCACTAATGTTAGTGATCATGTATATGTTTATCATCAAGATCACACCTGATTGTACATTTTGATTTGATTATTTCAGTGGTTGGTTTTGATTAATTTCAGATTTGATCATTTTGGTCGTTTATTTGTTTTGGGATTTATTATTATTTTTAATTAAACGAGAACTAGCATGACACCCATAACCATGGTCCCCCACTTAAATTCAAAGCTTTCAGATGGAATCGAGCTCGTGATCTTTTGGTCTCTTAAACCGAATCTTATCACTGGACTACCTTGGTGAGGTTAAAAATGTGGTCACAAGGAGTTAAACACACACTTAATCATTTAACTAGGCGCAAAACTTGTCATTTGACGAGCTCGAACTCAGGACCTTCTCCAAAGAGGCTGTGGATATTCACATCTTGTTGTCGCTAGACTAGAAGATGATATTTTTTTTTTATAAAACTTTCTGAAAGACTCTTAAGCATGTTCAATTTAATTACCTATCATCTAGCTCAATTTAAACACCCATATTCAGGTTTCAAATTCGAGTTATTCTGATTAATTGATGTGAATTATTTTTGAAAATTAGTTGAAGTGATATCAAATTAACCTAGATATCTTGGCCATATATACAAAATGAGATTTAATTTATATTATTAAGATTTATTTTGAGATTTGATGCTTATTGACTTTCTTTAACTAACTTTTTCTTTTAACAAAAATTCATTTAACAAAAATACAAATAAATAAATGTGACCTTTGGTGTCGTCAATCAATGAATTAAGCATTTTTTTAAAATAATCATTCATCAACAAATTAATTCTCAATTATATATAGTTAATTAATACAAATTAAAAAATTTAACAAAATAATGTTTTTTGTTTGAGCATTATAATTCATATGATTGTGAAACTTATTTTGGATTTTGTTTTTAATTCATCTAGCCACTTCTTTTAATATTCTTAATAAGTTTTTCAATTTTATTAATTGTTGTCTCGCGGTAATGTTGCCAATTTTCTTGAACTAATCTTTCATCGAGAGAATCACTTTTCCCAAATCTTATGTTCAATTCACTCATTGTTCGTGTTCTTAGAAGTTCAAGGAGGTCCGTCTTACTCTTCCCCAAACAAGTTCTCGGTTGCTAGCTCAAGGGTCTCATTACCTCAAGCCGACTCGATGTATGAATCTACAATGTTGACCACCTCTCTAGAGGCCTCTATCAGTGTGGTAGCTTTGACGATAACCTCAGTCATTTCCGTAGCCTCGTCCCAAGCCTTGGAGCAACTCTTCATCCATCTCTGTAAGAGCATGGGGGTATATAGATACCCCAAATCACAACATCCATCTCTTTGATATGACAATCTTGAGCTACCACCAATTGCAAGTCATCCCCCACATCGACTGACCTTCATGACTAATTATGTGTCTAAAGCATGAGTTGATGCAACAAAAGTGGAGTTCTCAATGCCGACAAGGGTGTTGTTGCACGTCCTCTTTCATCATGGTCATTTTCCATGACAAGTGTTGCACGACTTCCACCCAACCCGTGGGATAGGGTGACAGACAATCTCGCATTGAATTCAATGTTTATGCTAGGGTATTGTCACATTTAGAACGTTAATTAAAAAATTGTTACATCGATCACTAGACAACTGATATAAATATTATTATTTTTAAAAGATTGAAATATATATCAACTTCATAAATAAATAAAAAATATTATTTGAACTCGTCTTTTGCGTACGCATTTGATATATGAATCATGCAAGTAGTAATGGATCGTATTTTTATGAAAATGTGACCTTTATATCTTTTTTTTTTTAAATTAGTTTGTCATAAACATCAAATTTAACATACTAAAATGATATTATTCATCATATTTGTAATTATGATCAACAACAAACTTATTCTCTAGCCATAGTTGTTGGAGGAATTGTACCACATCAATCATTCTTCTGAATAATTAAATGACCAATTTTTTTGTGGCCAGAGACCGGGTTACAAGGAAAATTCAACATAATTGATCATAGTTAAATTATAAGAAATAAAAATATTTAATACCATAAGAAAATGTAGCTGTCATAAATATATCCTATCATATGCAAACACGATGAAATCAAAGTTTTTGTTAAAACAAATATCAAGATTTAACATTTAAGGATATCATAACACAATGTGAAAAGAGTATTTTTCTCCCCAATTTAATTCAATATTGAGTCCAATAATTTTTTATTGTGTTGAAATTTTGTTTTGATTGGTTTATTATTATATATACATTTGGAAGTTTTGGGTTATTTGGGCCATGTTCAAATTACTTATCCAATCCAAATTAAATATCAAGTTTACAAATTGGATCATTTTGCAAAAACATTAATGGGCTAAGCTATTGGTTTATTCTGATTTTAAATAATAAGAAAATTTGATAACTTTATTCAAAAAAATCACTTCAAAAAAAGATTAAACAAGTTTTCATTCTAAAATCTGGATGTAAAATACAATCTTAAGAATTTTTTTTTTTTTTAATTTAATGAGCTCATTGTTAAATTGGGACTCTTATAATGGGTAAATTAAGATTCCAGACCACTTATTTCAAACTCGTAATTTGAGATTTCTTATTATTATCGTTTTAAAAAACTTGAATTTTAGAACATAGTTAGTTAAAACTTTTCATTAGCTAAAATTCGATAATTAAATTAATAAGATTAATCTTTTATTATAAATTTGTTTGTATAATTATAAAATAATAAACTAATTGCTTGCAAAATTTAATTCATAATTGTCTTTAAAATAAACACATATAATTAACTTTTAATTAAACCAATTCCCATTCTTTTAATCATGTATACTTTTTTTTTCCTTTTCTAAATAAATCACATATATTTTTTTGTAAAGTTAGTAAATGACCTAATTAATAAATCAAAAGCAAAAGAAGATCAAAAGATAAAAAGTTTAGATTAAGATAAGATGTTTTAAAAGTAGAAAAAAAAAGTTGAATGAAATAATTTTTTTTTATTAATCTTTAACCACTATTTATATTAAATAATTAACTAAAATATAAAATAAAAATTAACAATTAATACAAAAATGATATTAAATGATCACAAAATAGAAAATATAATTAATAAATATAAGAAACATAATAAGGTATTTTAACATAGATCAAAATATTGGCATAAATCCCCAAATTACATAAACCCTAATAAAACATAGAGTGAGGGAAATCAAGTGAAATAGAGATAGATGAACAACTAGCCTGTGTAGATATGGATCCTGACGGCGACGAGGAAGATGGTGATGAGACCGAAATAGATGACGGTATGAACGATGATGGAGGCGCCGCCGGTGTGCATATTGCCGAACTCCACGACTCTGTTTCTACCTGGAAGCTGAAACAGAAGCCCCGGCGTTAACAGAACGAATAGAACCGTGGCTACAAGTATCGGTCCCCAATCCGTCATTCTTCTCCGCCTGCTGCAAGCAATAGATCAGTTCACCTGCTTTTTTAGAGAGAGAGAAATTTGAGGAAGAAATAAATGTCTGAATGTTAATAGTAGGGAGGCAAATGCAGTATTAAAATATTTTTAATTTATATTCATTATTTTTAAAACTAAGAATTTTGTTTGAAAATGTTATTATTTTATTAATTTTATATTTAATCTATTAATTGATTAATTAATTTAAAGGGATAAAGGCACGGACTACTTTATCTTTTAAGAAATATAAATTTTATCTTGAAAGATAAGGAGAAAATTTGAAAGAGAGAACAGAAGAAAGAAAAAATTGTTATCATTCCTTCTCAAATTTCATCTCCTAATTATTTCTCTTATTAATTACCTAAAAATATATATGTATTTATTTCCGACTAAATTTTCGGTGACCGACGCCTATAATATTTCTAAATTAGCGCATTTCTCACTAGTGACGGCTTTTAATATTTTAATATTTACTCTCGTCGCCTCAGAAATCGAGAGATAGACGACCATTGTCATCGTCGCTCCGATAAAGTCAATTCCCTTTTGAGTTGACGACAACTTTGATCTTCACATGCTGGAGTCCGATTATTCTCTCATAAACAACGGAATTAACCTCTCTCACGACATAGGTTGCAAAGCTCACTCTTATCTATATGGTCTTATTCGGATTGTTTTTTTTTTTTTTAATTTAGAGGGAGGAAAAAATAATGATGGTTGATGATTCTAAGTTGAGTATGTAATGATTATTTTTTGTAAAAAGACTTCAAAGTATTGATATATTTAAATAAAATAAAAAATAATAATTTAAAATAAAAGGTATATTAATATTATGATTAATTAAATGAATGATATGATTGTTAAGAAATAATTCATTGGAAAATTGATTTTATTTAGGTTATTTTAAAAACCGAACCAGGTATATTAATCTCAATTATCACATATTTTGAAGCCATTTGAAGAATTTGTTTTTGCAGGTTATGTATTACTTCATTGTATTGTAGATGTATTTTGGGTGCTTTAGGTCTTCTTCCTAATATTGGACAATTTTTTTTCTAATTGTGATCCAAAATAGAAATGAGCTGTTTCATTTGTCTTCATTCTTCTTAATTATTCATTCAATGCTCAAAATTGAATTTTTCTATTTCAATTCAACACTGCTAATAAATAAGCTAATTCGAAAATATTTACAGCGCAGATTACCAAAAATTTGACCTAGGTAAATATAAGTATTTTCTTAGATATTTTTAAAACAAAGGGTAGTGTCTATATTTTAAAACACATTATACTCCAGTTTCTTTATCCTTAATTTAAAGTATGTTAGAATATAAATTATTAAATAGATAAATTAGTATATTCATATAAGTTCAATATTTCATATACTAATTTAAATATATGATATTAAAAGACTATATAATCAACTTAATAAACTCAATTAAGATCGCTTAAGTATCAAGCGTAATGACTAAAAAAAATATATATAAAAAAAAACTTAAGTTACACTGAATTTAAATTTATTAAAAGAAATGTTACAGTTACCTCATCTTGTACCACTAAATATATATTTAAAAATAAGTTAGCAATTCTGTAAATAACACATAAATTAACAAGGTAATGGGATCACTAATCTAGATGTACCTGATCCTTCTAGTAGACCGAACCCGTTTGACCAGATTTAGTTTATTTTGATTCAAAATAAATTTATCACTCACTTATTTTAATTTTTAATATTATGTACTGAAAACATTTAATAATTGTACCTCATAAAAACACTTTTTTTCATAAAATAAATTATATGAAATAAATGATTATAAATTTTAGTGTTCCCTAATTTTTCATCCGATCCCATTATGGGAACTTGAGCATTCAAATTAAGGGTCCATAATAATTAGGTTAGGTAGTAGCTAAATAGTTAACATCACGATTTTGATTTATTGTTACATGAAATATTTATTGGATCAATTTTATTGGAAAATTGATAAAAGATGAGGAGAGATAGAAGAGAGAGAAATTTTTGTTATTTTTTAACTAATCAAATTCCACCACATCATTCATTCCCTCAAATTCTCTCTCCCAATCATTTCTCTTTTATTAATTCCTCAAAATATATTACTATGTTATGTTTAATTTAAAAAAGTTAGTACGAAACTTTAACATAAGTTGGGATGGTAATTAGGTAATTCAGAGCGCCGGAAAATGCATTTACTATTTTTTGTCCCGTTTTACTTCGCGAATTTTTTTAGTACTATTTCCGTCTCGTTTGGTTTCGCGAATTCCGCCCATATTCTCTAAAATAAAAATAAAAATTATAATAAAATTATATAAACATATTTTTTAATATAATATATATTTTAATATATTGAAAAATTATATTATTATAAAAAAATAAACTTAAAAATCTTATAAAATATAATCAATACATAATCATTTTATATATTTAATTGTGTTTATAGTATTCAAAACAGAATTATAGTGAGATCGGGGCGGCCTGGGCGGGGGACACAAATATCATCCCCGGTCAACTACCGGTCAAACTAGAGAAAAACCACCATAAACGGTGAAATTCTGTTTGGTTACCGTGGGGCGGTTTTAAATTATCATCCTTAAACATAATGCATTTTTATACGTTTTTTTCTAAAATTATTATTTAAAAAAAATTATACTATCAATATTAATGTTTTTTAAATATTTATTTTTAAAACATCTATTTTATATATATATATATTTTTTTTTTATTTTGAAAAATGTCCATGTATATTAAAAATCGTTTAAATAAAACGACAAATAATGACATAAAAAAACAAAAAAATGTTACTCAATAAGTTATCGAGCTCATAAATCCTTTAAAAGAACGATTAACTCCCGACGAGATCTACAGGTTTTTTGAAACGAATATCTGAAACGTGTCATAATAACATCATTGTGAATGATACGCATCGGACGACTACAATCATTGAAAATTCAACAAATTCTCTCCAAATAGATAATCCACCAAAAAAATAATTGTTATGATAACTCAAATATGTAGGTATGTCGATCAATTAAAACTTTCCTATAACTAACCAAAGACTCGGGCATTACCCATGAATTCTAGTATACTTCACAAAAGACTTCAAATACTATCCACCATCGATAATACAAAAGTAAGTGAGTTGTCGATTCAACATCCTCGTGACATATACGACAACGACTAACCATAATACAACATTTTTTATGCACATACTATTCGTAAAATTCCACTATGAATAACACTTCATCCAAAAATGAGATATTTGATGAAATTTTTTACTCTAAAGTTTCTCTCAACAAAAAATATATGAAATAATCTTAGTGAACAAATTGTAGTAATGCCCACATTTAAACTATTAATGTCTTGTCAACGCATAACATTTTGTTAGACGAGGACACTTGTTTGCGTCATACAAAAACTAAAACTCTATTATCGGACAAATTCTCCCTAATGTTTAATCTCATTGTATATCTAATTCGGGTAACGAAACCACTAGATCGAGGATCAATCATGTCCTTAGCTGTGACATTTTACATATAGCAATGAAAACAAGTTCATGATACGTCTTAGCTAGATTTGATCACACTCCAACAAATGTCATCCCAAAAATTGATCGAAGAACCATCCCTAAAATGAATCTAGCTTTCTCACGAAAATTTTTCTACATTGAATAAAGTAATCTCCAAATGTTACACCCCAATGGATAATTAGACATTTTGATGAATTAATTAGACCAATCGTGATCATACTTAATCTGATCATCAATACTCAAAAACTATTCGACTTCGTTACAAATCTAATACACAATTTTTATAAAAGAGCTTTAATAAAGGAACAAGATCTCGAATATTCTTTAAAATATTTAACTTTACTCCAATTAACTATATGACAAAAAAATGAGTTAGAAGATCCCATAAAAAAATTTCACATTATTATTTTCATTTTCACCATCATATTTTAAAGTGAATGAATAAATACATCATATATATATGTGGGCATATATAACAACACAATCTATTATATATTTTAGTTATTGACAAACTGAATTGTTAAATTCAGTTAAGCGATTTAAAAAATAGTTGACCATTCGATAAAGTTCAAGCAATTTAAGTCGATAGTTTTATGTAGGGACAAATCTACATGGGCTATATCAACCCCGAATCTTTTGTTGTCAAATATGTCTGTGTACTCTATTGCGGCCATCAAAATGACATCGTTTTGTCTTTTGGAGCTCTCAACTTCAGTCATCTCACGTTAAAGAAAAAGAAGTTTAAGAGGGATGGGTCAGGTGAGCTAACTGATATTGATGACTTAAAAAAAGATGGTGTTGTTTTAATGGCCGTAACATGTAGGAATGACAATGAGGCGGTTCATGAATCGCATTACCATTCCACCCTGAATCTGCCAGCTCCACCTTGATCCCGACATAAATTTTAAATATAAATCATCTCGCTCCGATCGGGATGAATTATTTTTAATACACAATTTATCGTCGCGGTGTACCAAAACTGAAAAATAGTTTAAATTTAAAATATAAATAATTAAATATTTCATATAATTATAAATTATAAATTATAAAAATATCAATGAATTATAATTATAGTGTTTGTATTAATTAAATAAGAGAAGATATATATTTTTTTTTGAAAAATAAGTAATGATTGAATTAAATAAATATATATTAATTATTTTAAATAACTATATTATTTTTTTTTTCATATTTTGGTTCGGTTCGATTTAGGGATTGTGCGGGCATGTAAATATCATCCCCGATCAACATATTTTGAGTTTTTCCCGATCACCGATTAAACTGAAGAAAAACCGTATCGATCAGTTCGAATCGGTTACCACGGGGAGTTTCAAATTGTCATTCTTAATAAAATAATCAAAACATATTTAACCACAAAAGATCTGAACCCGGACTATATGCTTATTGGGATCCTTTACTGCCATCACCCCATGTTCCCTCTAATAGAGGGGAGTGGATCCTCTGCTACTAATTCATCTGTTCCCTGTGTTCCTCACTCACAATTTTATTTATTTATAAAAAACAAAAAAAAACAAACCAACATGATTTACTAATTTGCCCCCTCCTATGTGAGGGGAACAGACGGAACATATATACTTGGGGTAGCAGAAGATCTTGTGTGCTAATAGAGGGGAGGGGAGGGGAGGGGAGGGGAGGGGAGGAGTAAAATTGAAATAATTTGTTGTTGTTATAAAAAGACTGTTTTTTTCTCTTCTTCTTGTGAGAGGAAGTAAAAAAATATTGGTAGGAGATGATCCAATCTGACATATGTCTTACTAAGTAAAATAAAAATAAAAATTGTTTTTATTATTTTTCAAGTAGGTACATATCTCATCTTTTAAAAATAACAGTGATTATATTAGTTACCTAGTTATTAGTGTAATTAATTTTTTAAATTACACTCTTATTCCATTCTCTTTAATTAATGTTATTTATTTATATTTTTTAAGCCCTGATTCTTTTTTAAAAATTTAATTTCTCACAAACCCATATTATTTTTTAAAATGAGAAAAAAGTGATGTAAATTTGTGTGAAAAAAAATGGACAGGGTGCCCGGTAAAATAGGAGAATCTTACACCTTAGCTGACATGTTAAGATATTATTGGTTTAATTCACAAAGTATATCAATTTGTAATTTTTATGAAAATTTTCTCATCTTCCATTTCAAATCAATCTCTTTTAGGGTTTCTCTTTCCCTAATCTCAACTCCTCTATCTGCTCTCCACGTTACAGAAACTTATCGCCGACGGTCACTTTGATTCCTCAAACGGAACCTTAAAATTCCTCAAAGGCGGGTTTTGTAATATTCCGATCAGACCTGTCGATTTGATTGGAGATTCATTCAGCACCGATTTGTACTCGAGGCATACTCTGAATAACGTAATGAAACGATCATATGGGTTTTCAGTTTCGTCAAACAAAAATAAAATATTTGTTTGACTAGTCTCCAATTGATTTCTTTTTTCAGAGTTTAGAATTGGAGGGGTGTTAATTGTTATAGTTGCCCCGAGTTGAATATGACGAGTTCAGGAGGTTCTTCAAGGAGAAGTTTTTCGATAACGACCAATTCTTTAGCTAGGAAGGTCTCTGAGAACGGGATTCCTGATTCTGCAAGAAAATCATCTCTTTCTGTTTCTCGTTCTATGTAAGTTTCTTAATTAGCTTCTATTGTCTAACTGGGTTTCTTTTGTTTATGTCCCATATGGATGATTTCATACCCATGGACCAATTTTCATTATAAAGAAAAATTATGAGTTGATACTGTTTTGAGTCATCACATGATATACTTGTGTTAAAGCATCTTCATCTTTTGATTTGAGCTGTTATTATATCACTCAGAAATATGTGAATTCTGCAAGCTCTTTACCTGAAACTAGTTTGCTAGGATACTTAGAGAATTGTAATAATCTGGGATTGATTGAAGCAGTGGCTGCCACGAGAATTGAATATTCTAATGCATTCGCTTCTGAAAGAATTAGGGGAAATATATAGTTTCTTCCTGTATGTAATGACATGGAATGTACATGGAGCAGGGGTCTTGGTGGGGAGCGGACAGTGAAAAGGTTGAGGCTATCGAAAGCACTGACAGTTCCTGATACAACGACTGTTTATGAAGCTTGTCGTAGGATGGCTGCTAGGCGAGTTGATGCATTGTTACTGACTGATTCGAATGCATTATTGTGTGGAATCTTGACAGATAAGGTTTTAGATATTATCTTACTTATTCTCTCTTCAAGAACATGCAGGATACTTCTGTTTCTAACCTGTTGACTGTTATTTTTAAAGGATATAGCTACAAGGGTTATTGCTAATGAATTGAACCTTGAAGCAACACCAGTTTCCAAAGTTATGACAAGGAACCCAGTTTTTGTACTCTCCGATACTCTTGCTGTGGAAGCCTTGCAAAAAATGGTTCAAGGTAAGAGCATGCAGGGGAATCCTGAAATATGGTATTTCAGAATATTGTTCTCTATTTTGGTTATTGAGCAACTTCATTGCAATGGTCCTTGCAGGAAAATTTAGACATTTGCCCGTCGTGGAGAAGGGAGAGGTCATCGCCATACTTGACATTGCGAAATGTTTATATGATGCTATTGCTCGAATGGAAAGGGCAGCTGAGAAGGGCAAGGCCATAGCTGCAGCTGTTGAAGGAGTTGAGAAGCATTGGGGAACATCTGTTTCAGGTTTGTGCAGAGCTTGTTTCAGACATATTTTAGTATACTGTTCTCGTCACTTCTTCATTAAGGGCTTGTTTGATGAAGAATATTTTGATTTACCCTTATCCCATCATCGATTAAAGTACCCTTACATTGTTTTTCATAATATTTTAAAATATATAATACATATGATATTTTAGTCATTTAACCCAAATAATCCATTTTTCATTGAACAAGGCTCCTTCCAAAATACATACATCAAACAAACTCTGAGTCCTAGGTCCATTTGGATGAATTTGGATTTTCCTATTTCTTTTTTCATGTTTCATCATTCTTGTTTTAATATTCTTTGTGGGGCTTATGCAGGTCCTAATACATTCATCGAAACACTTAGGGAGCGAATGTTTAAGCCTTCCTTGTCTACCATCATCTCTGAGAATTCAAAGTAGGTAATATCTTATCTCTTTTTTTTTCAGCATTATTATTATTATTATTATTGAGTCTTTTTATTAATTCTAGGTAAAGTCTAAGGTTAAATTTATCCACACTAAAATTGAACCAATGCAATAGGGATATATATATATATATATATTACTTTGTTCAACATTATTACTCTTATGTTTAGTGGATATTACAACAAGAGGAGCTTTTTACCAAATTTCCTATTTGTCAGGTTTGTGACAGTTTCTCCAACAGATACAGTTTTAACAGCATCAAAAAAGATGCTGGAAGAAGGAATTAGCTCTGCTGTCGTAACAGTAGAAAATAAACCTCGGGGAATCTTAACGTGAGTCTTCTCATAAACTCAATTTCATTAATATACATAGAAAACGCACACTTATGCAAAATGTATAGCAATGTACTGAAATGTTCCTTTCTTTATAACCCACAGATCAAAAGATATATTGATGCGTGTAATAGCACAAAATCTTCCTCCAGATTCAACGCTTGTTGAGAAGGTGACCCTGTCTGAAGAAATTTATTAGTAACTGCGTGTATATCATGTCAATTAGTATATCAGCTACATATATATTCTGATTACAGGTAATGACACCAAAACCAGAATGTGCGTCGGTTGATACTCCTATTGTTGATGCACTGCATACGATGCATGATGGGAAGTTCTTACATCTTCCTGTTGTTGATAAAGGTAAGATTCATATGAAATTAACTTTTTGCTGTCGATTTATTTTTATCCAAGCAGTCCTCGTGAGTGTGAATGGTTTATTACAGATGGCATTATAGTTGCTATTGTTGATGTACTTCAAGTCACTCATGCTGCAGTAGCCACAGTAAGTTAAAATTTGAACTTCAGTGGTTGATTGATAAACTGCATGTTTGTTTTTGTCATGCATTTAAGAGTTACATGGCAATGTTTAACTGTTTTCAATTACCTTTAGGCTGTTTAGATTGGGCAGAATTGGAATTGGGCGTCAATTTCAAATCCTTTGTTTGTATGATACTTGAAATAAGGAATTAGAATTATATTCGAATTGAATTGTATTTTGTGATTTTTTAAAGTTTAATTCCAACATTTCTATGATTTCTTAAAAATTTAATTGTAATTCAATTCCAATTCTTATAATTCTATGGTTTTCTAAACATAGTCGTCCAGTTCTTGTAGGATTGGAATTAAAATTCTAATTCTAATTTCAATCAATCAAGATATAGCCTTACTTTACATTATTTTCTGAAAATAAAAAATTGTTTGGTCCAAGGCAATTGAGTGAATATAGGGTCTCATATGGAAACACTTTTTTAATCTAGGCTTAATCGTTTCTCACCAAGTTTAGTTTTCAAACGTTTTGAATCCAGCAATTATGTTGTTTTCTTCATTGATTAGGTAGGAAGCACTGCTGGGGTCAGTAGTGATGCTGCTAATAGTATGATGCAAAAGTTTTGGGACTCTGCAATGGCATTATCTCATGTAGATGAAGATGATGATACACAAAGGTGTATATTTTTCTGGACTTCATTTGATCTATTATGAAAATCCATCTTCTTTTTTGACCTGTATTTTATTGTGACACTCTCAGTGAAGGTTCTTTCAAGTTAACTTCTGAAGGTGGTGAGACAGGAAGATCCCAACCCTATCCTTCATCTGGACTTCCTAGTACTTTTGCTTTTAAAATTCAAGATAAACAAGGCAGAATGCACAGATTCAATTGTGGTATGTTTCTTTTCCTCTTCCATTTGAAATTCACAGTTTTGATAAATAAATGCGTTTTTCCAATTCAGATACAAAGAACTTGGCCGATGTTGTGACTGCAATTCTTCAGAGAGTTGGGGATGACATTGACCGGAACAACTTACCACAGATCTTGGTAAGCAGTCGCCAGTCAGTCACCATGGGCTTGTTTGATGCATTTGTTTTCTTTTAAATATGAATTATATGGGTTGATTTACTAAAATATCTTTGTAGTATGAAGATGAAGACCACGATAAGGTCGTACTTGCCTCAGATGGTGACCTCGTTGCAGCTGTTGATCATGCAAGGTCAGCTGGTTGGAAGGTAAAGAAAAAAAAAAAAACATTTTTTATCTGCTAATGTGATTATAAAAAGGATATGATATTGAAAGTAAATTTGACAGGGACTGAAATTGCACCTAGATTATACTGGAACAGGAGCAAGAAAAAGGCGCGGTTCCAAATCTGGAGACCGTGATTTTGCTCAGGCGGATTCTGCTTGGGCTTCAGCTTACAGTGCGGTTGCTGCTGGGGCAGCTCTAGTTGCTGGTTTTGGGGTCTTAGCGTTCTTGAGGAAAGCTGGCTATTGATTATAGCCCAACAACAAAAACCAAAAAAGATAAACATGAGGTTGCCTTTGTAGATTGATCAATTGATCGACCATTGGTTGGGGGAATATATGAAGAACAAATTTAGCTCAAATGCTAAATTGGTGTAAAAATAGAAGACGAGTAAAAACAAACAATCGAGAGAGATGATGATGACGATGATGATTTGTGAGCAATTGTGTATTGGATGAATACATTGTGCAATAAAATTGGATTGTTTAGTATTTGGTTATATTGGTTTGTTTTGGATTGGATTGTTACAAACAATTATTCCATTGATAATAAAATAATTGATACTGAAATTAAATTTGAGTTATATTTTAAACCGAATACAATAGAAATTAGGGTTTATAACCGAATTCTATTTTTGGTTTTTGAATTGAATTTTAAACTAATTTGAATTTAAATATAGTGTTCTAGTTGGGGTTTCATCTTGTAAATGTAACCGAAGTCATTTTTTATTATTTATTTTAGCTAGTTCTTTTGTTTGAATTCGAATAAATTGAATTCAAAATTGTTTTTGACAATAAAAAAAATTAGTTTCTTCAAATTTGAATCAGTTTAATTTTATTCGAATTTAATTCGGTTTTTTGAATAACTTATAAACTATCAAAAGAATTCAAATATATGCGATAATCAATGCCTATCGCTATAGTAACTAGTAGTCCTATTTGAATGAAAACAATCCAATTGCAAAAAATTGTAAACTTAAAAGACTATTTTTTTTAAAAAAAATATGCCAATGTGTGATTATAAAAAAAATAAGAAAAAATTTGATAAAAACGTCGACAGCAGGGTTCGAACCTGCGCGGGCGAAGCCCAACAGATTTCAAGTCTGTCTCCTTAACCACTCGGACATATCGACATTTGATTTATTTGAAAATGTTTAATGTATTTTTATCAATTTTAAAATATATACAGTATAGAAGACAGGAATGGTTGATGATCAAATCTGATCTCAGAATTATTTATTGTTTGCTTTATTCTCATCGTATTTAATATCACATGTCTAAATTTTTTCTAACCAATCAGTCTACTTGCTATTTAAATTATTAAATAATATGTCATTTTCAACTATTGAAATTATTGATGGGTTTTATCTATCATTAATATAACTTATTTATTGAATCTTAAATTTATTTAGTATTAATTTAATATTATTAAATAATAAATGATAATTTTTTTTTTATCTAAGATATCAAAAAGTTTAAAGTTTAATTCTCAAAAACAAAAATAGTTCTTATTTATTTAGGAATTATATATATTAAAAAAAAAAATTTATTTAAACATAACGAAAAGTATAACATGAAAAAAAAAAAAAATTATACTTAATAAGTTAAATTCTCATCGAGAAAAACGATGAATTCCCCAACTGACTCTATTGATTTTCTAAAATTTTTTTATAAAACATTATAATAATAGTATTTTGAATGATAAGAATCAGACGACGATCATTGAAAGTTTGACAATTTTCTTCCAATAAGATAGTCCACCAAATTCTCAGCAACTATTCAAAGGCTCGGGCATCACCCAATGAATCTCAGTAATACTCCACAAAAGACTTTAAATACTGATCACTCATCGAAAATGCAAAAATAAGTGATCGAGTTGTCGATTCAACCTCTTCGTAAGACATACGACTAACTATAATACAACATTTTTAATGCACATATCATCCGTTATAATTCCACAATGAATAACGCTTCATCCAAATAACGAGATTTTGGATGAAATTTTTGACTCCCAAAAAAATTTTTCAACAAAAATTTTTTGAAATAATTTTAATAAACAGTTTGTAGCAATACAAAAAAAAAATAATAAATAAAACCAACATAATTGAATTCCTTCCATAAACATTTATATTTATTTTAACAAAGTGTTTAATCAGTTAGTTGTGATTCATAAAATAAATTAAATAATTGAATATATAATTTCCAATTAAAACGAGATGTTTATAATTTGACGGATGTTCATACATACCATAAAACTATAAATGCAAATGTTAACAATGATTTATTTTTTTAAATAGGAAATTAGAATGATCCCACTAGCAACTACTAAAAATGTCAATGGAACAGTTCGATTTTAGAGAATTTACGTGGGACACCGTTTATATATCGTAATAAATGAAAAACTCTTATAAAATATAAATAATAAATAAATATATTAATGATTTTATATATTTAATTGTATTTATAATTTTCGGACATAATCAAAGTAGAATCGAAGTTTTTTCCTGTCCCATCCTTAGTGAACTACCAATCAAACCGTAGAAAAACCGTTCTTAACCGGACCAATCTTATCGATTCAATCCAACTACCACTATTAACAATTTAACACACACCTGGTCACTTTCTTATTCTTCCCATATTTAATAAATACAAAAATATCAGCCATGTGCACAAGTTTAGAAGAAAATCAAACTTCATATGTTAGCATGTTACTAAGAACTCTTAGTAACTTCAATCATGGCGTTTCAATTTCAAGGAAAGACGAGAGATTTCTTCAACAACAGATGGCTAGTTTTCGTCGCATCTATGTGGGTTCAATCCTGTGCCGGAATCGGCTACTTGTTCGGCAGCATCTCCCCAGTAATCAAGAGCTCAATGGGTTACAATCAAAGACAGATCGCCGTTTTAGGTGTCGCCAAAGATTTAGGCGATAGCGTTGGTTTCATCGCCGGCAGCCTCTGTGAAATCCTTCCCATTTGGGCCGTTCTCGCCGTCGGCATCGTTCAGAATTTTATAGGCTATGGTCTTGTTTGGTTGATCATCACCCAGCGATTGCCCAATTTACCTCTCTGGGTGGTCAGTCACTTCTCTTTATAACTTTGCACATAAGGTGTTTGATGAAAGTCCAATACTGAAAAATTTAATCTTTACTGTGTATTTTTCACTTGCAGTTGTGTATTGCGATGTTTATAGGGACTAATGGAGAGACATATTTCAATACCGGAGCTTTAGTCGCCAGTATACAGAATTTCCCAAGAAGCCGTGGACCGGTGGTGGGAATCTTAAAAGGATTCGCCGGTTTAAGTGGTGCAATTCTGTCTCAGATCTATGATCTCTTCAGTTCTTCGAGTAATGAACCTTCACTTATCTTAATGATCGCAATCCTACCTTCTGTTATAGTCATTTCGTTAATGTTCATCGTTAGACCTGTTGGGGGTCATAGACAAGTAAGACCTTCTGATGATAGAAGTTTCTTATCGGTTTATTGTTTCTGTCTTGGTCTAGCTATTTACTTGATGGTGGTCTTGTTGCTTGAAGATCTAGTTGATCTTAGTCAAACCATAATCATATTGTTTTCTGTTCTTTTGATTGTCTTCATCATCCTCCCTGTTTTGCTCCCTGTTTTTCTTGTTTTTATACCAAATCAAACGTTGTCATTACACGAGGATCTTCTTCTTGAACCTCATAGTCAGAATGAAGTCATTATGAGTGAAGTTGACGAGATTAGGTCCGATGATGACTTGTCATCGTCATCATTGTCGTTGTCTTTAGAGAGGCGAAAGAGGCTTAACCAGTTGCAGGCTAAGCTGTTTCAAGCTGCTGCAGAAGGAGCAGTTAGAGTAAATAGGAAAAAAAGGCCACATAGAGGAGAGAATTTTACATTGATGCAAGCTTTAGTTAAGGCTGATTTTTGGTTAATGTTCTTGTCTCTTGTATTGGCTTCTGGATCTGGTTTGACTATCATTGATAACCTTGGCCAAATATGTCTTTCGCTCGAGTACTCGCATACGCATGTTTTCGTCTCGATGATCAGCATTTGTAACTTTCTTGGACGCGTCGGCGGCGGTTACTTCTCCGAGCTTATTGTAAGGTGCGCTACTAATTGCTTGTTTAATGGATTATTTGAGATTATAAATAATACAGTAGTGATATTTTAGTTGATGATTAGAATGATTTGATCGATAAAGTGATTGATGGACGTGATTAGGGTCTACTGTGGTTTTGATTATTTGTGTTTAATCTCAAATAACTCAAGCATTCAATCCTTCTTTGTCTCATCAATCAATTTATCAATAGAGATTATTTCAAAGGTATTTTTAATCTAATAATCTTTTCTTTAAATAAACTATACCAAACAAGATTATTTAAAAAAAAAAATTATCTGAATAACCTAAGTTTGAACAAGGTATTGAATTAAATCCAAATAGCTAACTTTTTATATTAAAGATATTTTAAAATTGATTGTTTGAATGATTGATGATAGGTAATTTGGGCCTAATCAATTTTGGCTATTTGTGTTTAATCTCAAATACTATATATATATATATGTTGTAATTATATACTTATATCTTAATGTCATTTTAACCAAATAACCTAAGGTTATTTGAAAATAACTATCTAAATAACCTATGTTCGAAAACATGCCCAACTCTCAAAAAATCGTCACAATTTGTGTGTATAAAAACACTGAATAATAATTTGTTTACTTGTTTCGTTTACCAGAAAGTATTCCTGCCCTAGGCCATTGGCATTGGCGGTTGCCCAGCTCATAATGGCATTCGCCTTGTTATTTTATGCTCTCGGTCTGCCCGGAGAAATATACGTCTTAACAATCTTGGTAGGGATCGGTTACGGAGCCCATTGGGCTATTGTACCGGCTGCAGCATCAGAATTGTTCGGGTTAAAAAGTTTTGGGGCATTGTATAACTTCCTCACATTGTCAAATCCAATAGGGTCATTGATATTCTCTGGTGTCATTGCAAGTGGAATATATGATCTAGAAGCCGAAAAGCAATCTTCTTTGGCAACAAATGAAGAATCGTCGGTTACTTGTTATGGTATCGTTTGTTACTCTCTTACTTGTGGTATTTTGTCGGGGCTATGTGTTGTGGCGGTTATACTTAGCTCATTGGTTGTTTATCGAACCAAGAGGGTGTATGCGCAACTCTATGGCAACTCACATTGAAGGGAAAATGTTTTATATAGAAGACTATTTACTTGTATTATTTGGATTTGTAAATGAAGTATAAATAGAGAATAAGATATTTGTAAAATAATTTTATTAGCATTAAGACACAAATCACAATTACAACAATAAGCCTACTAAAATTGTGATTTCTTAAGTTAACTTATTTCGAAATAAGTATTTATCAAGGTTTTACACCTTTTTATAACAAAATAAATGTTAAGATTTTGAGACTTATGTTTAATTGTACTTTTTAAATTATTTTGAAATTTGTATTTGTCAAAGTTTTACACCATCACTATTTCATTGATTTTTTTTTTTTATATTTTAACCAAATAAATTTTATGACTATGATTCTATTATAACTTAAATTTGTAACTCTAATTACATATTCTTGACCTCAAGAAGAAAAATTAAAGATTATAGGAGAAAAAAATGAAGATGAGAAAAAAATATTGTTAGTATTTCCGTAATAGTTCGATAATGTGAATTACAGAAAATAGAATATTAGAGGTGAAATTCTATATAGAATATTAGAGGTGAAATTCTATTCCGGAAAGTAACAATTTCTTCTAGTTTTGTTTTGAAAAATATATATTTTTATTCTATTATTGAACGAATATGCTAATCACATAGTTATAAAATCCACCTTAACTAAACTCAAGTTATTCTAAATCAAATACTTGAAATTTTGTTTTTTTTAATTATTATGAAGGTTATATACCAGAAAAAAAAAAGTAATTTTAATTATTGTTTTTGAAGGGTGATTCAACATATCTGCCTCTATATACCATCAATGTCTCATTGATTTTTTATAACAAAAATAAATTTTATAATTTGGAGATGTAAATATGGACACCAAATAAATTATTGTCAATTTGCCATAATCATACAGAATAATTCTCAATGTTAACATTAAAATTACTTATTTTATAATAAAATAAAATAAAATTATTTTCTAAATTATATCAAAATATTTTATAAATCATAATCTAAATATTTTGCAGATCTAGTTTATAATATATATTTTTTATTTTATATAAAATTTATATTTAGACTATAATTTTTAACCACCATTACAAACATAACATTTTTTAATCATAACTTGAATAATAAAAAAATTAACAAATAACCCTAATTTAAACCCTTTATTCTAGCCAAATATGGAGAAAAAATAGGACAACAAACCTAAGATAAAATCTTTTTTCAAAAAAACCAAAGTTTAATTATTTTTATTTTAAAACATTAAAGTTGGTATAAAAAATAAATTATAAATATTTTTACCAAATAAAGTGATCTATCTATATTATATTTATTTATTTATGGTTTAAAAAGATTTATAATTTTTTTTTCTTATAATAAATAAATCTTACTATTTTATTTTATTTTTATAAAAGGAAGAAAATAGGTCTATATATTTCTTTTTTTCTCTCCATTATCCTAGAAAAACAAACCAGAGCAATCTTCTTCTTCTTCTCCAATCGTCCATTTTCCATCAATGGAGAACAACCAGCAGCCACCGCCGGCACCGGCAGCGCCTCTTCCGTCAACATACCCACCTCAAACTCCCTATCACCACCTTCTCCATCAACAGCAGCAGCAGCTTCAGGTTTTCTGGTCCATCCAAAGACAAGAGATCGAACAGGTAAACGATTTCAAAAACCATCAGCTACCCTTAGCCAGAATCAAGAAGATCATGAAATCTGACGAAGACGTTCGAATGATATCGGCCGAAGCACCGATTCTATTCTCAAAAGCCTGTGAACTCTTCATTCTTGAACTTACGATCCGATCCTGGCTCCACGCTGAAGAAAACAAACGTCGAACCCTACAGAAGAATGATATCGCTGCTTCGATTACTCGTACGGATATCTTCGATTTCCTCGTTGATATCGTTCCTCGTGAAGAGATTAGGGATGAGAATTCTGGGATTGGTGGAATTGTGGGTTCTACTGCTAGTGGTGTTCCTTATTATTATCCACCTATGGGACAACCTCCACAACATGGTGTTATGATTGGACAACCTGCGATGCCGGTTATGGATCCGTCTATGTATGTTCATCAGCCGCCATCTCAGGCTTGGCAATCTGTTTGGCAGGCTGGTGCAGATGATGGATCTTATGGAAATGGGGGAACCAATCTTGATGATCATGATCAATCGTAGGTTATCTATTTTTTCTCTTCTTTGATTTACAGATCTATGCAATCAGGTATTGGAAATGCTTTCATTTGATCTATGATCATCTTTAGCATGTTGAATGATTGAATCAAGATAACAGATTGTTTTCTTGAATAATGGATGGGTCTTGTTCTGTTTTTGGTTCAAATTGTTTATGTTTAACCCAAATTGCTGTTTTGGGTATGCATGAAATGGAATCATGGATATGTTTTCTTTGAATTCTTCATAGGTTATGAATTTTTATTTTCTTTGATATGGTTCATTGTTGGTTTTGCAGCTAGCTTAGTGAAGAAGAGGAAAAGGGTGGAAAATATTGGGAAGTTTGATTTATATATCTATGGATTGATGAACTTTGAGTTGTAGACAAATGTAAAAACTTGCTATATTTTTATTGTTGATGATCTCTAATCAAGCCACACCCAACAATGTGATTGATGGTTTGAATTTGTAGTATCTAACTAATTACTCTTTCTATTATTATTTTTATTATTTGGGCATGGTTTATCATCTCCTTAATATCTTTTCTTGCCTTACTTATGGATCAAATTACATATAAAAATTGGATGTTTTCTGGCTAAACATTACTCACATTTGAAAAGGGTGTTTTTTTTTTCTTTTAGTGAATAATCGAGTTAAGATCAAATTCAATTTTCCAAGCTTTGAATTTTAAAATATGTAAGTAAACTTATACACATTTGGTTTCACTTTTTATGTTAAGATATCTTTAAAATGGTGGAATATGTGTGCAGATTAGCTAAATTCCTCATGTTTATTGAATTGTTTTCAAATTATCTATATATTGAGTTTCTTTATAATTATTATATGAGCTAGTAGGGTCCAATCAACCATCAAATTAACTTCTCTATGAACAAATGTTATCTTGATATCTAAATGATGGTGAAGCTGAAATTTGATATAATATATCACAAGGGCCCATTCTACAAACCTGAGATTCTCAATAGAGCATATAACATCAATCACATTCTTGACATTAGACTCCAACTCGACCTAACGTCGTCATTGTTCAACGACAAAAAGATTGTCCTTCGAATACACAGCTAACTTCGTCATTGTTCAACGGCAAAAAGATTGTCCTTCGAATACACAGCTAACCCAACACTGACACAGATAAAGAATCACAAAGAGAATAAGATAAGGAAGTCGAAGGCAATGGCTACTTTGTTTACTGTTGTGTCAACTGAGATTTTTATCGGAATAATGATCATAAAGTCAGCATTTAAGGTATGTAATTTTCTCAAAAAAGAGTATGAAGTAAATGAAAAGATTAAGGGGTGTAGATCTTCAATTTAATTAGGGAATTCGAAATGGTGAAGATGAAGAATTTAGAGACCATCAAAGAGTACTTTAACGATTACTCACTGTTGTCAACAAGGTAAGATTGCTTGGCCCTAAAATCTAATTCTAGATTGGTTCAAAAAGTTCTGGTAACTGTTCGTGAATGGTTTGAGGCTACCATTTACTCATTAGAGAACACTAAAGACCTGTCAAAAGTCAGTCTTGTAGAAATCTTGAGTACCTTGCAGACATAAGAACATAGAAGATTGATGAGGAATGAAGGGTTTATAGAAGGAGCATTGCCTACAAAAGTGTAATCAAACCAAAGTGAAAAAAAAGGAAGAAGAATTAGAAAAACAAGAAGGAAAGTGTATGTTCAAATTCTCCAAACACAAGTAGAGGTTCTGAACCAGATTTTTCTCTCCTTATAAGTATGGTGAGAAGAAAGGTCATGCACCTTTTAGATGCTGCAGAAATCCAGGTGTGAGAAGTATCATATGATGGGACATCACTCGAAGATTTACAAAAATAATCTACAGCAGAAGGATGTGACTAAAGTGAACCTTCAGCAAAGAATGCCTGACAAGGTAGGTAATTCCTTAGGTACTAAGTTGATTAAAGATGTGTTATTTGTGTCCAACATCAATAGAGTCACTCTCTCAGCAGAATAGAGTGAGTGAGAGAAAGAATCGCACCATCATGGAGATGATAAGGTGTATACTTATGTTAGTAACATGAAGCAATGCTAAGCTTGTTGAAGAGTTTAAAAGAGATATGCAAAGTTCTTTTGAGATGGCAAAAGAGTTTAAAAGGGATATGTAAAGTTCTTTTGAGATGACAGATTTATGAGAGATGACCTATTTCTTTGGGATGAAAATCATGCAGAAAATTGATGAGATCTTCATTTATTAGAAAATGTATGCCAAGGAGATCTTAAAGAAGTTCAAAATTGAGTATTACAAAAGTATGACTACTCATATGTTTCAGAAGGAGAGGAACTGAGCAAAAATGATGAAGCTCATAAAGTTGATGAGGCTCTCTATAGAAGGTTGGTTGACTGTCCCATGTATTTGACAACAACTATAAAAAATATCGAGTTTAAAATTTCTCAACTTTTATGTTAGAAAATACCCGAGATATCGTTAGGTCCTGGTGTTTTAAAAGCACCTAGACCTTTGGCTGCTCTTTCAATTTCAACAATGGCGATAAATTTCAAGAGTTTATGGTTCATATCAAATGAGACAAGCGCTATTATGATCTTTGTTACTAGTGAACAATTCATTTTCACTTTCACTAGAGTAAATATTTTTAAAAAATGAACTAACAAGATTATTGATTGTCAGTAGATCATCAATATAGATGTTTTCATCAATTTTAAAACGAGTAACCTTGTTTATTTCTCTATTGAATCGTTGAGATGAAAAAATCAAGAATTGTTGTCTCCATATTTTAGATAGTTGACGCCACAAAATATTTCTTCCCATTACCTCAATTCTGCCAAATCTTCATAACCTCACAATTTCAACTCCAAGAGAATAATGTATGTTAGTAGTTATAAGATAAGTGAGTTTCTTAGTGAAAATATTAATTTTGTGTTTCAAGTTTCCAAAAGTCAAGTCATGGTTGTTTTGAGGGGATATTATATCCATGAGGATTTGGTTGAGTCCATGAGGAAACATCAACATATCATTAATTCTAGGTTTTGGCCCAATTGGATTTATGAGGTTTAGACAGATTAAGAATTTGTACTGATGCATTAGGGGGTAACACAAACACCAACTGCTAGTTGTGAGAGCTGTATCTATTTTAACACAGACAAGGTCGGTCCCTTGTCTGTTGTTGGACCATGAATACATGCATCCCTTATAATCCAAATCACAAAACCACAAATATTAGTAAAGTTAGTAAAAGCAGTTGTACAGTTTGTGGGTGTATTTGAGAGACTATCTTTCTCATAGTGGTATTAAGTGATAATTAAAATCTATAACATAACTATTGTTAATGAAATAAATCTTTAAAATTTCCAATAGTGTGCTAAAGTCTCTCCCTATTTGTATAATTAGTGTAACCATAATAAACAAATGATAGCCTCCAAGGAAGATTAGGTGCATGAGATATAATCGAATCAATCCAATATTGGGATGTTAAGGTAAAAAAATTCAACACGGTTGGATTGTTCCAAAATATGATAATACCTCCATATTGCAAAATTGGTTCTACAAAATGATGATTATTAAAACCTAGTTTAAACATGAGAATGTCCGAGTTTATATTTATATAGGCCAAAACCCTGGTAGTAGAGTAATGCATGTTAAAATGATGAAGTATCAAAAATGAAGGATTTGACACCTTAAGTTGGGTCAGATTGGAGATTTGGTGATGTATTAGAGTCGGTGAAGTAGATTTATATATGGGTTTTACTTTCAGATGTTAAAGGTGGTTTAACTTCAAGGTGGTTATCCAAATAAATGTTAGAATAAGGTAGTCAAAATCGAGAATTTACATAAAATTGTTACTTAGTTATAAACTCGTAAAATCTAAAGTTACTTATCATCGTAAAAGTTTAATTTAAAAAAATAATAGTTATATATTATTATTATTATTATTATTTATATGTATAATTAAGTATTTTATACTTAGTCAATTTTAAATATTTATATATTTAAATATAAAATTAATTAATAAATAATAACAAAATAAATAACACAATAAAAAATTATATTTACAAAATTAATTATATTAATTTATTTTGAATAAACAATAATTTTATTTTTTAATTTTTAAATATAAATTTTTTTAAATGTAAAATCGTAAAATCGAAATTATTTATAAACTTGTAAAATTTTATTAACGTAAATTTAAAATCGTAAGAATTTATTTATTTAAAAATTTATTTAAAATTAAACTTGTTATCCTTAAATAAAATTTTAAGATTAAACTTGAAATATCTATATATATAATGATGTTTAATTTTTAAAGTGTCCGGATTGCCGAGTCGAGAACTGTGGTTAATTTGGATATATGTGAGAGTCAATGGATACTTGGGTCGGATTGTGGGTTGACTTAAAAATAAAATTAAAAATGCTATAAGTATGGTTTGAACTTGCAAACCTAACAAAAACAAGTACAACCTTTTAACCAACTAGACTAATAACACTTTATATTTTAAATTCAACCCAAAATTTGATAAACGCGTGACATTTTAACAATATAAGTTCAATTTTTTAACTAACTAATCTATATATATATATATATAATTAAGTTTAATTTTTAAAGTGTCCGGATTGCCGAGTCGAGAACTGTGGTTAATTTGGATATATGTGAGAGTCAATGGATACTTGGGTCGGATTGTGGGTTGACCCGCCCCTAAAAATTTTACCGGAATATTTTTTCACTTTTTTTATATTATTATCGTGCATACATGCTAGATTACTTGAAGTCACTTACAATATATCATAAAACTCCACTGAGCAAATGAGCCTCTTTCAGAATTTGGCCCGGCCAATTTAACTAAGCCAAGGCCCATAGCCATAGCCTTGAGGTGCCAACCTATTTTTTTAAAGGGGGGCAAACTTGGTGATCGGGCCCATACATCCGCATTTTAAACAAAATTCCCCCAATCTCTAATATTTAACAATAAAAATGATGTTTTCCAAATTGGACTCATCCATCAGTTTCATAATTTTTGTAACTCATCTCAAGCCTTCTGATAGGTTATGAATTTGGACTGATATGGCAAGTTCTGAGAAATTCACCTCTTCAATGGTGAGTAGTTCTGACCAGGGTTTTGGGACCATAGTGTTATCATCAACCCGTCCATAAAAGAAATGTTCATTGGTTCGATTTTCGGTTTAAATTCTTCGAATTTTTATTTTTTTTAAGCAAAATCGAAAACCAAACCAATTTGAATAAATTCGAATTTGGTTTATTCGAATTCGGTCGGATATTCGATTTAGACCAAATATTAAACACTCCATACCTATAAGATGAAAAAAAAATTCATAAAAGAGTTATCATAACAAACAAGTTGTTTGAAATCTTATCTACTAAAATTATAAAATAAATAAAATAAAAGTATAACAGTGTTGACGACGACTAAATTTAATGGTGGAGAGATATTTGAGATGGTGGTGAGTGTTTTCAACGAGAAACAATGAGGGATAGGTCAAGACTCAAGGCTGAACGGTTGAAACGAGGGATTAGGGTGTTAGGGATTATGAAGGGTTTAAAATTTGATTTGAAAACCGAAAATAAATTTTGAATTCGATTTATTCGAATTTGGTGAATTCAAATTCGATCAGATATTCGGTTCAGACCAAATATTGAACACCCGTAATTGTCCATGGTCCATTTGATTATCATGTTCATTTTTTAAATTGATTTCAACGAGGCAGACAGACAGATTGTTTGATGACCTCTTTGAGGTTCTTTTATTTTCATATATCTCCATACAATCTAAATAGTTTGTGATCTATAACATTTTTTTTTTAGTAAAATCATTTGCTAGGATCGACCATTGGGATTATTCTCAAAGTCAACTAGATTTTTATCCCTGATGATTAGGTTTGATTGGGGACAGATTAAGATCAATGACGGTATAGACAAGAGAATGGGTTGAATATGGGATTTAAGGGTAATAAAAATAGGGTAATATAAAAATAATCAAAAGAAAATTTGAGGAGAAGCTAGCCATAAAATTAATGGATGACTTAACTCATGTATTGACTATGTAAATTATTATTAATATATATTTGTTAATTTATTATTTACAAACTTTAATCATTAGTAAAAAAAATATTATATTAGTATATATGAAATTATAAAAATATTTATTATTTTTTAATTTTGTAAATTTCAAATATATATAATATATATATATATATATATATATATATCAAATTTTTATAGGAACAACCAATTTCAAATATATATAATTTTTATTTGGATTCAAATCATGTGTCAATTAATTCTTTTATGAAAATATTTTATAATATTAAATAAAATACATATTTATTTAAATTTAAATAATTTTAGATTAAAAAAAAATTATAACCAAATTTTAATACAAATAAAAAAATTGAAAAAAGTTTAAAGGAAAATGTGAGACAATTAATGTGAAAGTTATGCATTTACATAATAAATTTAATATATATTTTTTAAAATTATGAAAATTACGTGACATCTTAATCTCTTAGGCCTTGTTCTTGTAAGGTTTTTTATTTAATCTTATACCAAATCAGTTTTCTAATCAATCACTTTTCACCAATCACATCACTCATTTCATTAACCAAAATACTAAAATACCCTCAACTTTAAATTATTATTTTTTATTTTATTTATATATATCAATACCCTTTAAGTCTTTTTACCAAAAATAATCATTATCTCCTCAAAATCATCAACCATCATTATTTTTCTCTCTCTCCAGGTTATTCAAATAACCCCAATCCGAACAAGGCCTTAAGTTAAATTTAATCTCTTAAATTGGTGGGTTATAAAGTAATTAAATGTCCGACCCGACCCAACCCGACCAGACCGCGCAGTCATTTAAAAAAAAAATAGTTAAATTTATTTGTTTTTTTAAAACATAAACTCTTTTATGCAGCTTTGAGAATTTTTATTTAAAAAAAAATGACATTAAATCTGTTTAGTAAAATATCTAACTAGAGTGAAGTTAAATTTGAACTATTAAATGTTACTAATCTTTTTTCAAATTTTCATAATATTATTTAATTTAAATAAATATTATAATAAATTGTTTTAAAATGAATAATTTTTAAATAAATTAAAAAAATTACTAAACACATAAGTCAAGTGTTAATTTAATAATAATAATAAAATATTATTATTACCAAATGTTGCCTTTAAATTATATTTAAAGGAGGGGGCTAAGCAGAGGTTCTATCAAACCCTACTCATTCTCTCTGTCTATCCGGTCGATACTTTTAAGAGTTTGCCAAGGACAGTGATCTTCTCGTTACTTAAAAATTTTATTTTTAATCTTATTCTGGTGTAAATGTAAAATTAGATAGTAATTATTATTCGATCGAAAAATTAATTCTCAAACTCAAAAAAATATTATTATAATATTATTTCTTATATCAATTTTTAATATCACCCCATATATTTTATAACGTTATAAATTACACCACAATATTTAATATTACCCCATTATTTTTTAATTTTTTTTAATATTATTATACTTTTTAAAATTTTAATATTATTATAATTTTTTTAACATTAATATCAATTTTAAACATTATTATAATTTTTTTAACATTAATATCAAATTTTAAATTATGGAAATTTTATGACACCTTATCTAAGTTAAATTCTCTGAACTAGCGGGTTATAAAGAAACTAAATATCCGGCCCAAATCGGTCCGACCCGGCCCAAATCGGCCCGACCCGGCCCGAGCCTAGGGATCAAGGCAGTTTAGTTAAATTTATTTGTTTTTTTTAAACATAAACCCTTTTATGTAATAGTTAAAGATATAAATTTTGAGAATTTTTATTTGAAAAAAAGATGGTATTAGATCTGTTTAGAAAAAATACTTAATTAAAATGAAATTAAATTTGAATTAATAAATGTTATTAATCTTCTTTAAAAAAATTATAATATTATTTAATTTAAATAAATATTACAATAAAATATTAAAAAAATAATAATTTTTAAGTAAATTAAAAAAATAAAATCAAACACATATGTCATAAGCCAAGTTTTAATTTAATAATAATAATTAAATAAAAAAATATTATTATTACCAAATCTACATGTATTTAACTGACAAGGTGCTAAGCAAAATCTCTCTCGACGCGTAATCAGTCTCTTTCTCTCTCTATCTATCTACCCCGATCTAGGGTTTCAGAAATTCATTCGGTCAATCAATTTTGTAACTTGATAGAGAAATGGACGCCTTGGATTCCGTCGTCGATCCGTTGAGAGAGTTCGCTAAGGACAGTATTCGTCTCGTTAAGAGGTGTCACAAGCCCGATCAGAAAGGTAAAATAGCTGTATATCTTTCAGATCTGTGTTATCTGATGTTTTTTTTGACCAATTGATTTGATTTGATATCCGATCTCGTTTTTACTGTGTAGAATTCACCAAAGTTGCTGCTCGTACTGCGATCGGGTTTGTTGTGATGGGATTCGTTGGTTTCTTTGTGAAGCTGATTTTTATCCCTATCAACAACATCATCGTCGGATCTGGTTAAGGTAATTATGTTATTTATCATTGATCTGATTGATATGAGAGAATTTCATTGATGTACTGACTTGATTTGATTGATAATTGATATTGTGTTTGTGTGATGCGTATGAACTGAGGAGATAATCATCTGATTGCTACTTTTGTATCATTTCACTTCTCGTGAAATTTAGGCGATGACTAGTATTTGATTCAAACCTAATTGATCTCTGATCTAATTGATATAAGAGAAATTCATTGATGTCCTGACTTGATTCGGTCGATAATTGATATTGTGTTTGTGTGATGCGTGTGAACTGAGGAGATAATCAACTAATTGCTTACTTTTGTATCATTCCATTCCTTGTGTGTTAAAGATAATGGATTGTTGCAGCTGATTACTAGTATTTGATTCAAACCTAATTGATATAAGAGAATTTCATTGATGTCCTGACTTGATTCGATCTATAATTGATATTGTATCATTTCATTCACTCCTCGTGTAATGGGATGTTTCAGGTGATGGCTTTCAAACCTAATTGATCTCTGATCTAATTGATATAAGAGAATTACATGGTTGTCCTGACTTGATTCGATTGATAATTGATATTGTGTTTGGGTGATAGTTATGAACTGAGGAGAGAATCAACTGATTTTCTTGCTTTTGTATCATTTCACTCCTCGTGTATTAAAGTTAATTGGGGTGTTACAGCTGATGACTAGTATTTGATTCAACCATAATTTAGATCATATTCATCTGCCATCAGATTTAATTGCACTTGCTATTCATCATCAATCATCTAATTGGGTAAAACTTGTTTTACATATGGCTGGCTACTTTAAGTTTTCATCATTCCACTGGATTGATCATTTGCTGTCATCATCAAAGAATGGGCTTAACGTTGAAGTTATGTTTACTGCTTGCTTAATACTATATAGTACACATTGATATTCATCATCAATCATCTATTTGGGTATAACTTGTTTTACATATGGCTGGCTACTTTAAGTTTTCATCATTCCACTTGATTGATCATTTGCTGTCATCAAAGAATGAGCTTAAACTTGAATTTATGTTTAATGCTTCCTGATTTCAGTATAATCCTAGCCAAAATATCGAATTGGATATAGATAATTCAATGGTTTATGTCATTTCTTGTTAGATATACAGCAGCTGACTCGTGAATTGTATGTTTTGTTGCAGGTTTTCTGGATTTAAAGTCGAGATCTCTACAAGGAATGCTAAGTCCTTTGACGAGTGAATTTGTGTTCTAACTAGGAGTTTCTTCTGCCCTCTTCTTACATTCTAGATTATACAGTTTGCTTTTAACTCTTGTTTCAGGATTCTTCTTTCATAGACACAAAGTACACTCCAGTTTTTCTAAATCAAGTTCAAATTTTATTAGCATCTTTAATGTTTCTTGTTAGAAGGTATTCTTGAGTTTGAGTTAACTGTGATATACTACAGGTAAAACAAACATGTTTGAGGAATTAATTATCTAAGCAATCAATGAGGTTTTCATCACAGAAAATAACACATTTGGAATTGCAAAAATTGACAGTTAAGTAGAAAAGTTTTGCAAAACTAAGGTTAGGGATGACAATGAGATGAATCTGTGCAGAATTTATTTTTTCGGAAATGTTTTTTTACTACCATTCTAGTACTTAGGATGCCATTTATACAACTTACAGAAATTAAAAGATTATAATGATAAAATTATATAAAATGAAGTCTTTATATAATTGTAAAAATATATTATTATAAGAAAATAAATTAAACGAAATAGATTGTGTCAATCCGTGAGAAGGGTTTATTTAACTACATTATTTCTCTAAAAATAATATACATAATTTAAACTTGTAATTAATATTTATATATATTTTTTTAATAATACATTTTTTAATGTAAATATACAGTTTTGTTATTTGTTTTCTAAAACTAATATATAAATGATATGATTTTTTCAAAACAAATTTGATGTACAATTGTAATATTTATCAATAGTTTTTGTACAAAATCGTTTGATTGTTTATTTTAATGTATTAATAGATTAGTAATAGACCCATATGAGAACTAATGTGGAGACCTTCTCATCTTTGAATAATTAAATATTTTAGATAAAAAATAAATAAAATAAATAAAGAGAGAGAGAGAGTAGATAAACATGATCAAATAAATAAGCTTTAAATTATTATTATTTAAAACATTTTTCCATGTTGAATTATCTCCACTTCTTGTCATGGCGGCCATTACCTACCCTATTTTCATATTGACTTCTAATTTGTCCGGATTTTTTTTTTTAATTTATATAAAATATTAAGAATAAAGAGTAAAAGCATGCTTATGTGCAGTGTTTTTTAAATTAATCATAATCTAATTTTATTTTAACCATTTTTTTTTATTAATTATATCATTACATTTATTAACTAAAATATTTTATTTTAAATTTTTATTATTATATTATATATTTTACTAAAAAAATATATTCTCAAAATAAAAATATTTTCTATTTTAACTTTTAAATATTATATTACCAAAAATAAAAATCATATTCTCAAAAATAAAAATATTTTTTATTTCAAATTTTTATTATTATATAATAATATATTTTATATATTATTACCCCAAAAAATCATATTCTCAAAATAATTGTCACTCAATATTTTTTAAATAAAATTTTATCGAACAACACTTGATATTATCTAATTCAATGTTAAAACGTAGCATTCATATTTAATGTAACATGCCTAAAAAATGTGTGAATTTCATGTGTTATACGAGTTTATTATTTATTTATTTAAATACGAAGTAGTCTATTCACATATTTCAGCATCATGTAATAAAAATACCACAACTAAAATGTCATTTTAATATATAATTATTCAAAGTTGATATTTTTCAAAAGTTAGTTAATTCCATTTTATTCAAACTATAACCAACACACCAAACAAATATATTTAATAAACTTTAGGTTATTATTTTAAATTATTTTAATAAAAACTTACTTCAAATTACACACTTGCTCTCAAGAATAAAGTTAATAAAGTTAGTTGATAATAAATGTTCTTAGTCCAATTCACATTCATTTAAAAAAAATAGACACTTTATCACATATTTAATTTTTATAGGGAATTTTTGTAATGAATAATATGTTACTCTATGAGGGGAATTAAAATTTAAAAATTATTTCTCGTATTAAATTTTCAATCCACTCATATTATATTATGATACATCATTCTCTACAAAAATTACAATATAAAAATTTTCTATGTCTATCTTTACTTATTTAAAAAATACCAAAAAAAATGTATATGTGTTTACGTCTGACCAAATTTTCGGTGATCAAGGCTGACGTGATAATATGATGTGAAAATTACTTTTGACTTAAAAGTTGTCATGTCATATATTATCATGTAATAGTACCAATTTATCCCTTTTATTATTGTTTACCGAAAGTTTGGCCGAAAATAACACATCTATACATATTAAACTCAAATGTTTTTTTTCTTTTTATATTTATTTTTGTTTCTCAAACTTCTTAAATATCATTTGTCCTATGATATAATTTTTAGATAAAGTTGTATTACTATTATTTAATTTATGTATTTTAATTTAAAACAATTTATAAATTTTATTTTTTATAAAATGAAGTACCTTATGAAATATTATCCTTTCGAATTTTTTTTATAAGAATAGAAAAGATATGTAAAATAATGCAAAAGCTAACAAAATATAGGACCTCTAATCTTTAATTTTTAATTTATCCCGAAACCGAAACCGTTGATTTTAATTTTTTTTTTAATCGATTTCAACTATTTTAATTGTGTATTCAGTGTGCATACCATATCTCTGGAAGTAAAAATAAAAAAATAAAAATATGGGACCTCTAATCTTTGAATAATTAAACTTTTTAGAGAAAAAGAGAGAGTAGATAAACATGATCAAATAACCTTAAATTTATTATTATAAAAAACATTTTCCCATTTTGAATTATCTCCAATACTTGTCATGGAGACCATCACATCTCTGTTCTCTGTTAGGTTGAGATTTTTTTTTAAATATTTAATTAGTGACCCTATTATCAACTATATCATTTTATATTTAAAAATATAGATTTTATTATTATATATTAATACTATTTAAATTATTTTACAAAAAAAAAATGAAATTTTAAAATCACTGCCACTTAATTTTTATAAAATAAATCAAAATTAAAAAATCACTACCACTATAAGAATGTGTGGACTACATGTATTATAGGAGTTTATTTATATATATATATATATATATATATATATATATAAATAATGATGCTTAATTTTGAAAATATATTGATTTTCGAGTCGAGAGTTGGGGTTAATTTGGATATATATGTGAGAGTAAATGTATACTTGGGTCGGATTCTGGGTTGATCCGCCCATAAATTTTAACGGTTAAAAATAAAATTAAAAATGTTATAGGTATGTTTTAAACTCGCAATCTAACAAAAACAAGTACAATTCATTAACCAACTAAGCTACTAACACTTTATATTTTAAGTTCAATAACACTTTATGAACACAGGACGTTGTAACAATATATTTTTATCTATGTGCATCGCACGAAGATCTTTCTAATTTAGTTAATATGTCTATTCATATATTTCAAATTCATTGTAATAAAAATAGCACAACTAAAGTATCCTTTTAATATATAATTTTTAATTTATTCACCCTCTTGATTTTTTTCAAAAATTAGTTAGTTACATTTTATTCAAACTATAACACACCAAACAAATACATTTAATAAACTAAAGGTTGTCAGTTATTTTTTTTAAAATAAAAACATACTTATTTAATTACACACTTATGCTCAAAAGCATGATTAAGATTTTTTTTTTAGGAATTAAAGAAGAACTAGCATGACACCCCACCGCCATGGCTCCCGCTTAAACTCAAAACGATTTCAGATGGAATTAAACCCGTGATATTTTGGTCTCTTAAGTCGACTCTTACCATTGGACTACCTTGGTGGGGTGCCAAGTTTGTATTAGAGTCTTAAAGAGAATTATCATTACAATACAAAAGATAACTAACATAGAACATTCGTTAGAGGATAATAAAAAATCGACTTAGACCAATTCTCAATGATATATGCACTCATTCATCCTTTTTAAATTGGTTTAATTTTTCTTAATAAAATCATACTTCTAGTTACACACTCAAAATCATGATTGTATGAGAGTACAAAAATTATTACATTACAAAAGGTAACCAACATATAGAGCATTCGTTGGAGGATAATAAAGAACGGATTTAACCCAATTCTCAATTATATATGCACTCATGAGTTCTTTTTGAATTGGAACTTTTTTTTATAATAAAACATACTTCTCTAGTTACAAACTCACTCAAAATAATGACCAAGTGTATAAGAGTCTAAAAAACTAAATTATCCTTATATGACCAACATAGAGAGGATAATAATGAATATTGAGATATATATAAATATAAATGATGCTTAATTTTCAAAGTTTCCGGATTGTTGGGTCGAAAATTGTGGTTAATTTGGATATATTTGTGAGAGTAAATGGATATTTGAGTTGTGAGTTGACCCACCCATAAACTTAAAACAGTTAAAAATAAAATAAAAAATACTATCCCATTTTTACCATAATTTTTTTCCACAGTTTTTTATATATTCGTGCAAATACACGGATTACATGCTAGTTAGTTTAATTACTCACTCACATTCAAAATAATGACAAAATGTATGAGAGTTTAAAAATAAAATTATAACCAACACTCATTCATCCTTTTTTTCGAAAGGTATATTGCGACTATATTATGTCAATATGATTTTTTTTTTAATTTACTTTAAGGGATTGTCTCTTACTCTCATTACTCATATAGGTTATTTGAGGATTTTATCAAATACCTCCCACCATCAAATCTTCTATCATCTCATAATCAAATTCAGTCATTAAACAAAATACTAAATTATTCCATATTTAAATATTTTATTATTTTATTATTTATTAAAGATTATACATAAAAACTAATTTTTTCCTAAATCATATCAAAATGATTTTATTTTTAAACTAAGTCTTTATCTCCAGATAACCAGTGTTTTCTCAAACTTAAAATAGCATTTGGTGTTCATATGGATATAAATCTTCGAATTAAAGGGTATTATTATTACTAGTATGATCATGATCATGATCATGATTGAAGAGAATCTATTGTATCCTAAGAGGCTAAGATAAATCACAACATGTATCACTCTTCAAATTGAGAATTTAAACGTGAAAATATTAATATGAATCCAAATAAAATTTTAAAATATATCTCATACCTGATACCGATATAAGTTTATACTTATAAATTTAATATCTTAAAACTATTTTATTAAATAAACAAGTTATATAAAATAACTTTATTAGAAAATAAAAGAAATATATATGTAAAATAATGTAAAACATAAAATGACATATAAATATTAATGAACAATCCACTAAAAAAAATGAGTGGCTAAAAAGCTAAATAAGAAAAAATGGTCTAGGGTTTATAAACACACGAAATAAATCCTTAACCTTACAATCCATTTTTCATTACTCATCTTCCTTCTCTTTCTCATCCAAACTCACAAAACATGTCGGCCGCCGCCGCCGCCGCCACCACTCATCCTTCAATCGCCAATCCATTCTCCATCGCCACCTCCAAATCTTCCAATTTCATACCCTCATTCTCCCTTCCAATCTCTCATTCCAAATCATCTCTTCGCCGCCGCCTCATAATCTCAAATATCATTTCCGGATCCAATCCAGCACCACCCATCACAATCTCCCCACCTGAACCATTCAAATCCAGATTCGCTCCAAACGAACCCAGAAAAGGGTCTGACGTCCTCGTTGAAGCTCTTGAAAGAGAAGGTGTAACAAATGTATTCGCTTACCCAGGCGGTGCATCAATGGAGATCCATCAAGCTTTAACTCGATCCAAAACAATCAGAAACATTCTCCCTCGTCATGAACAGGGTGGAGTTTTTGCTGCAGAGGGTTACGCTAGAGCTTCCGGCATTCCCGGAGTTTGCATCGCTACCTCCGGCCCCGGCGCTACTAATCTCGTCAGTGGCCTTGCTGATGCTTTACTTGATAGCGTTCCATTAATCGCGATAACAGGACAAGTTCCTAGAAGAATGATTGGAACTGATGCGTTTCAGGAAACACCCATTGTTGAGGTAACGAGATCGATTACTAAACATAATTATCTTGTTCTTGATGTTGAAGATATACCCAGGATTGTTAAAGAAGCTTTCTTTTTAGCTTCTTCTGGTAGACCTGGACCTGTTTTAATTGATATACCTAAAGATATTCAACAACAGCTTGTAGTACCAAATTGGGATCAACCCATGAGCTTACCTGGTTATACATCGAGATTACCTAAACCACCAAACCCTACCCATTTAGAACAGATCATTAGATTGATATCCGAGTCGAAAAAACCAGTTCTTTACGTGGGTGGTGGTTGTTTGAATTCCAGTGAAGAGCTGAAGAAATTCGTTGAACTTACAGGAATTCCAGTTGCTAGTACCTTAATGGGTCTTGGATCATACCCATGTACTGAAGATTTATCGCTTCATATGTTAGGAATGCACGGAACCTATTACGCGAATTACGCAGTCGATAAAGCCGATCTTTTACTAGCGTTTGGTGTTCGATTCGACGATAGGGTTACAGGTAAGCTCGAGGCTTTTGCCAGCAGGGCGAAGATTGTTCATATCGATATTGATTCAGCTGAAATTGGTAAGAACAAGCAGCCTCACGTGTCTGTTTGTGGTGACATTAAGTTAGCTTTAACAGGATTAAACGAGATTATCGAAACTAAACAAGTAGACAGTAAGCTCGATTTTTCTCAATGGAGAAACGAGCTTCAAGAACAAAAGACGAAGTTCCCTTTAACCTATAAAACATTCGGAGACTCGATTCCTCCTCAATACGCGATTCAGCTTCTCGACGAATTAACCGAAGGAAATGCGATTGTAAGTACGGGCGTCGGTCAGCATCAAATGTGGGCTGCTCAACATTACAAATACCGTAATCCTCGTCAATGGTTGACTTCTAGCGGTTTAGGGGCGATGGGTTTCGGTTTACCTTCTGCGATGGGATCTGCAGTTGCTAAACCTGATTCGATTATTGTTGATATTGATGGGGATGGAAGTTTTATGATGAATGTTCAGGAATTAGCGACAATTCGAGTGGAAAACCTTCCGGTTAAGATAATGTTGTTAAATAATCAGCATTTGGGGATGGTTGTTCAATGGGAGGATCGCTTTTACAAAGCGAACCGGGCTCATACTTATTTAGGAAACCCTGAGAATGAATCGGAGATATTTCCGAATATGTTGAAGTTTGCGGAGGCTTGTGATGTACCAGCTGCTAGGGTTTCGAAGATTGGGGATTTGAGGGCGGCGATTCAGAAGATGTTGGATACTCCAGGACCTTATTTGTTGGATGTGATAGTTCCTCATCAAGAACATGTCTTGCCTATGATTCCAAGTGGTGGTGCTTTCAAAGATGTTATTAATGAAGGTGATGGAAGAATAAAGTATTGATCTTGTTTTTGTTATCTTAGAGTAATAAATATATTGTATGTAGAATTGATCTGGGTTATTGTTCTTTTTTCCTGTTTTATTGACTGTTTTGTTGTGGGATTTTATGATGTTTTTTGAACTGGTTTTGCTTTAAGTTTTGATGCTCTTGATCCTTGAATGTTTTTGTAATTGATCAAGCTTGAGGTTTTATAGCTGGTTTCTTCTGATTAGATGGTTTGTTTACTGGTAAATGAGTTAGTTTTAGATGAAATTTATGGCACTCAAGTTCCTTGACCTCCTTTAGAATGTAACGAGGTTTGTTTTAAGTGATCCAAATGCAGTTAGGTAGGAAATTCTTCTTTCGAAATGGTACTAAGCCAGTATTTCTGTTGATTCTCCACGATGTACAATAAGAAGAGTAAGCGTTTTGATCTATTTAGGGAACTACTTTTGGGTGGTAAGAAGATGCCTCGGGTCAACTATTTTTTTAGTTTTAGAGAATCTAGCTGGACTAGCCTATCCTTTATACCACCCTGGCCTTCATCCAGCGGCACAAGCCATAGACCAATTTTTCTTTGTGGTTTTGATTTTTCTTTTCATGTCTTCTATAAAATGTCATATTTGAATCTTTCGTTGAAAATGTTGAAAAGGAGACAGGTCTTACTCATTTTCTTTCTATAGAAAAAGGGTTCAAATCATTTTATCAATTATTCATGGGTCATGCCTCATCATATTAATATCAATTGAAGTTATTGACATTTCTTTTTAGATTCCAATTTATATCTTCATAGCTCAAAAAATAGGTATTGAAGGTGACAATTTGTTTGAATTTGTATCCCAATTGACAATAATTGACCATCTTTCACTGATATTTACATCTAGATATGAAAACATATATAAACATTTAACAATTATTAAAAAAGTAATCAATTATTTATTTGTTCTTGTATTATATTACAAATAAAACTACCTCATTTGTTGCCTGAAAGAGAAGTTGTTGTAGAATCAAAAGATCTTCTTCTAACAAGAAGACAAGTAATTTTTGAAGAACCAGAATTATTTGTATTACTATTATTATAAAGACTACACAACACGAAATCCGGCCGATGTAGAACAATATTCAACTGATCTTCTCCGACAACCAAATTTGTCGCATCCAACAAAACATGCCACGAATTCCGATGCGCTTCCGATATCCAATGCATCGAATTATACGAACTTTCATTCCCTTTAATCGGATAACAAAACAAACCTTTCGGTGTATGTTTACATTTCCTTCTAAAATATTGACTAAGTTGCGATCCCTTTATCCTCAAATCCAACCAGCTCTCTGGTGCATGAATCACTTTCGATTCCTTATAACTCGCGAATTCCCTTATATAATCCTCTTCTTCCGATAATATCGACATGTAAATATTCCCTTTAAAAAACGGGTAACTTTCTCCAACTAACATCATTGCATCTTTATAACTTTGAGTGAACAAAACTAAGTATTCTTCATTGGGTAAACCACAATGTTTTAATACTCTGTTTTGAGCTTGAATTTCGGGTATGGAGATGAAACTGCCAAGAAAGGATGACTTTTTCGATAGGATATCGAGTAATCTTGATGGTTCTAATCGTGTTTGATCCATATCAGGGAGATTACAATTCGATGATGATGATGTTGGACGAGGTGATTTTCCTTTGAAATCTGGTGGGATATCGGATGGTTCATCTTTAATGCAAAGATCATTGAGATTTCCTGATCGTTGATCTCCTTTTTCGACGTTTGAATACTCTGGGTATTTCGCGACAACGTATTGTTCTACGTATTGCATTTCGGTTGGAGTGATTGGACCAGACCATCGCAGGTCGAGTCCATGGAGTGATGATATTGCTTCTGCTACTATGTGTGCTGGAATTACTCTGTGAACTTTCTATATGGAGAAAAAGAACATGTTGATGATTAATAACAATGTTTTTGTTCTTGTTTATGTTTATGTTTTTGTTTTTGTTTATTGGTTTTACCTTAATCACCATGCTGCTTGGTCTGCTGGTGGTGGGTGATTCTGGTGTTGAAGAAAACAAGGATCTTTTGGAATCCATCTGTCATGGAAATGGTCAAGGAAGAATTGTTATCATATTTTTTTTCAGATTTTAGATCTCCAAAGATGAAAATTGAAAAGAAATTGAAGAAGATTTTGTTATGAATTAGGGTTCTAACCTGGCTTGAAACTTCTTCTTCTGGATACATTCCCATTTGATTGATAGAGAAAAAGAGAATATTGAAAGAAGGAGTAGTTTCAATGGGGACAAATAATCTTATTATATCTTATAATGTAAGCAAAGAAAAGCACCTGATGGTGACCTATTAGCATATTCCTAAGACCTGCAATTTTCTATTATAATTTGAAATGGGGGAAGTTTTTAATCACTAGCTTTGGCTTGGTTGAGTTGTTGGTAATTTGACTTGGGAAATGAATTGAAATCAACATGAATATAATATTGGCAAAGTTTAAAATTGAAAATTTAACCTTGTTGAGATTTCATGTTTCATTTCATCCTCTAATTAAAGGGTTTTCTAAATCTACATCAATATTTTATATTCTCCATAAAATGAAAAGATAAAAACTAACCTTAAATTGTGTGGCAAACAAAATTAGATTTCGAGTTGAAATGAAATTCTCGGTCTTAACAACGTGTAGGAGTTGAACAAATATGTTTGTCCGAGAAATGACAATATACAAAGGGATTCATTCTTTATAACATGACAATTTGATTTTAAACAAAATGTCATGTAATTGACGTTTTGTTCTAAGATTCTTATAATTCAAGTCGAGATATTTTTTTTAGAATGTTGGACCGCTTCTCCTTTAGAATGCGGTTAATACATGCGGGTTAAACACATAACACGTAAATACACTTAACCATTTAATCAGACGCAGAATTTGTCGCATTAACAGACATGAACTCAGAATCTTAATTAGGGAGGTTGGTGTTGCTGGTAGGTTAGAAAAGACCATTAAAACCGAGATTTATCGGCTAGAAGAGAAGATTGCACTATTAAAACCGAGATTGCACAATTAAAATTTTGAATTTTTTATAACGAAGAAAAATCAAAATTTGAGTCTCAAATACTCATTGGAAAATTAAAATTAGAACAAAGTTAGAGGGGTGAAACAATAATTATGTGAAGAAGATGACCTTCTATATAAAACAATTTAATTTATTAGTTGAAATTGTTTAATATTTTGTAATTATTTGTTAATGACAAATGGGTAATGCTTAGAATATTAGGTTTTGGAGAAAAAGGTCCAACTTTTTTTTTTTTTGCTAGTGTCAATCATCTTTAATTTAATCGTTTATGACGTTTGCCTTGATTAAACTTTAAAACTCCTTAATAAACAATCAAATATATCACACCATTATTATTAAATTTATTTTAAACAAAAACTAGTTTGATATGATTAGGTTTTGTTTGAATGGGAGTTTTCTAAAATGAATAATAATTTTGAGAAGGTGAATTTTATTTTTGATAAAAACAAAAAATAATAGTTTAAAATATACAATATTTTTAGTATTTTGGTTATTAAATTAAATAACGTGATTACGTGATTAATGAAATAAAGAGTGACATAATAGTTCTTGAATTGAATTGTTTAAATAACTCAAACAAAACAAACCCTAAAACTCGTATAAAAACTTATGTGATAGTCTTTCCATCAAAATATTAAAAAAAATTGAATAAAATACTAAACTATTGGCAAGTATATATATAAAAAATAAATATTAAATATATGTTGTTTATTTTGAATCGTTATGCACAAAGTTGAAAGAGTGAGAAAAAGATGCTTTTTTAAAATATGCCTTAGTCCGAGGTTCATATAAGGACAAGGAAAATTGTGTGTGGGGATGACATATTGACTAAAAACCAAAATAAAATAAAATTTACAAACCAACTGCTATTGTTGGTCTATGTGTGTGTGCCCCCCAAAGGAACCCTACAATTATTATTAAAAGTTTGATTAATTGGCTTAGTTTATTAGGAAACTTATCAACCCGTTGGTAAAGGCATAACACAATTGATATTGAAAAATATAGATTTAAAGGAATTATAAATATTTTGATTAATGGAAGTAGATATAGATTTAGATACGATTTCATTTGAATACATTGGACTTATTCAAGTAATTTGCATTGTGTAAACTCCCGAACCGTGGTGTGATGTGGGGCTTATGGATTCACATCTTTGAATTTCGTATTGAAAATAATTAGTTTTAAGTTCATCATTATAATTTCTAACTTACTTCTTTTTGAATCTGAAAGAGAAGAGGATCGATCAAAGTAATAATTTAAAAACACAACTTTTATCCAGAGATTTTTACTATGTTTGATGTTTGGTAATATTTGAGAAAATATTTTTGCGCTATGTCATCTGTATCTGTTATAAAATGGTCTCTATTTCACAAAATCTTGACTTTTTTTTTTAGAAATTTAGATTATTACGTTTTTATTTGTCCAATTATTTTTTATAATTTAGGCATATATTTAAATTTAATATCTTAAATTTAAAATATTAAATAAACGATAAATGTGAATTGTTGTCGAAAATTATAAAAAATAGTACATGAGAGGTCATGGGTTCGAGCTCGTCAGATGACAAGTTCTGCGCCTAGTTAAATGGTTAAGTGTGTTTGCGAGTTATGTGTTAACCCTCTTGTGATCACATTTTTAATCCCTCTTCTAACCTAACGATAACAAGAGGCAGATATCCCCGATCTTTCTGAGGTCCTGGGTTTGAGCTCGTCAGGCGACAAGTTCAGCGTCTAGTTAAATGGTTAAGTGTGTTTGCAAATTATGTGTTTAAAAAAATTTGTCCATAAGGGAGTTATACACATAACTCGCAAACGCACATATCCAGACGCAAAACTTGAACCTCTTAAGGAGACTGGAAATATTCAACTCTAGTTGCAGTTAATCTAAAAGAGGGGAATTTGCCATAATTATTGTTATTATTATTTTGAAGGTAAAATATTATAACAACACCTACTTCAATTTAAAGTGTTTTAAGTTTGAATCAAATATATAACCTTTAGTTTCTTAGTAAACACTCTAGCTACTTAAGTTACCTTACAAAAATTAATCCAACCTATCATCCATCATTGGCTAATTTTTTCTCAAAAATTGTTTTATGATTTCCACATTATCACGTTATGACTCATACAACTCATCACTTATGCCAATAATTCCCCTCAGAGGATCAATCACCTGTTAAATGAACAATTGAACAATTGAACAATCATAGCTCAAAAACAGAGATTCACCATTAACAACGCTCTTGGACGAAATTTTCAAAAAAACAATTATAAACCTATGTTAGTAAAGTAATAAGTACCACAACTTATCCACATATCACACTACCAGATTAACGGATTAAAAGTGCAAGTTATAAGTAAGTCGAATTAACTATGAACAAGAGAGAGTGATCAGTTGAAATAATAATAAGCTTACATTTTCAAATAGTATAATAGTGTCCTATAACTCCTCAAAATAATACTCACTAACTGAGCAGCCAGTTGAAGAAGTCACAATGTATTGTCAAAATAGTCTGGGCCCATCATTCACATATCTACCATTTTTGTTAATAAATTCAGATAATGTTATAAGATCTTCATCATCGGGATTCTTGAAATTGACTCAAGAACATAAATAAATGCATTCTCATGGATTTCTATAAAGAGTATTTGAAGAAAATTTGGCCATACATACATCTAGAATTATTAGTGTTTTGATCTACAAATTTTCCTATTTTCTTATATGAATAAATGGTAATAAAGACTAAGAACAAGAACATGGGGAAGAAAAAAAAATTAACTTTAGGGAGGATGAAAATTAGTCATATTTACATTTTAAATTTATTTTATTATTATTATAAATTGATAAATTATTATAAGTCATATTAGTTTAATTTTTTTATAAATTTATTGAAAAATATTTAAAACTACCTACATATTCTATCCATTTTTTTTCCTATTAAATCAAAATACAATAGTTTTTTCCAAGACAAACACATTAAAAAATGTATGATGAAAGAGTTTCGATTATTGAAGTTTTATCTTAGTTAGCCCTATTGCACAAAAGTTTATGTAATATGTTTAAGTAATATAAAGTTTCTAGATCGTGGTTCTTGGATCAAACTTATTATTATTATTTTATTGTTTACAATAAATCGAATCTATTATATAACACAATTCAAAGATAATATGAATGAAAAAAAAATATAAGAGATTTAGATTTGTTGTGTGGATTAATTGATATTGATATACTTTTAAGAGCATCTTCTAAAGTTTTAATCCGTTTTCTTTGATCGATATTAGATTTATCTCTATATTAATCTTTATATATACATATTTTAAACTTCTATAATATTTAGAACATATTAAAAAAGAAAAATGATAAATATCATTGATATTTTATTTTGGAAATGAAACATGAGCCTATATATAAGATAAAATAAATAATTTTAAAAATTTTCATTTCTAGTTGTTTGTTTGATTTTGGATTATACAAAATTTTGTATGATAAAAAGTTGATTTTTAAATTTTTTTTTTTAAATATAACTATTAAAATAATTTTTTATTTAATATTTAAATTTAATAAAAATAAATTATAAGGCTTAAGACTTGATTTTCTCCTTTCAAAGTGTGTTGATTAATTGTTAAAAAGAGAGTTAATTAGATTTTTATGTGGAAAGTTAGTCTTTATTTTAAAAAATGATTTAATTAGTTTTCTTAAAAAAATAATTAGATTAGTTAGGAATTAATTGTTTATTTCTAATTAATTTTATTTTAAAAAATATAAATTCATTTATTTATATATATATATATATATATGACAACGGTAGATAGCTCGCAACCACTTAACCAGACGTAACATTTATTGTTTGTCGAGTTCTAGGTGAGTACTTTGATTCTTTCATTTATTTATATATATATATTATAATAATAAAATGAAAATAATCCAAATGCGATTCCTCTTTATATGTCTCATCATAAAGAATTAATAATGAAAAATATAAATATATGCTAATAAATCAATTTTCTAATGAGAACAAGAACCTGGGAAGAAAAAAATTTAACTTTAGGGCCAATTAAACTAGATTATTTTGTTATTTTTTAATTAGTCATATTTACATTTTAAAATTATTTTATTATTATTTTTATAAATTGATAAATTATTATATGTCATATTAGTTTAATTTTTTTTATAAATTTATTGAAAAATATTTTAAACTACCTATCTAAATTCTATCCATTTTTTTTCATAATTAATTATAAATTGAGTTGTATAAATCAAAATATAATAGTTTTTTCGAGACAAACACATTGTAAAAAAGCTAAAGGAAATAACTTCTATTCTTGAAACTTTATCTTACTTAAACACAAAAATTTATGTAATATTTTTTATGTGATATAAAGTTTCATGAACTGTATTCTTTGATCAAATTTATTATTAGTTTGTTGTTTACAATAAATCTATTTTAATCTATAACACAATTCAGGATAATATGAATGGAAAATAAAAAAAAGATAAAAAGAGTTAGAGTTTTAATATGTTTTTATTTATATTTTTTAAACTTCTATAATATTTTAAACATATTAGAAAATAAAATAGGATATGTATCTTTATTTTATTTTATTTATATATATTTTCTATTTAGAGAATTTAAAATAAAAAAATAGGCTCAACTTTTTTTGAAAGTTATAAATTTAGAAGATATAAAAAATGAGTGTCTGCACCTCTATTTTAATTAGTAATCTAACATTACCCCTACCAAAATTATTTATTTAGATTTCATGTTGACTTTTTAAAGATTTTAAAAAAACTAATAAAAAGTAATTTATTAAAATTTTTATTTTATTGAATTATTATAATATTTTGTATTAAAATTATTTCTTTTTAAACTAAATATATGACTTTTTAAATAATAAATAAAAATAATAGGCCAATATTGATTGGCAAAACACACCCACTTACATATAAATAATTCTCTAACCTAATTTATTATTGTCTTTCTGTTCTAGAGCAGAGTCTAAAGACAAACTTGAAGATGGTGTAGAGGCAAATCTATAGGAAGTGCTATATCTATGTCACAAAAGAACCAATACAGTGTCATACACAAATTGTTTTTGTTTTATTTAACATGTTATATTCAAAATATTAATAATTTTATATGATAATTAACCTAAATTATTTAATTTAATTAATTAAATATTATAATAATTTCTATTAGATATTTTTGAATGGGTAATTTGAAAAAGAAAATTTAAGGGGCCTCTTAGGGGAGTGACACTAATTGGGGCTGCCTAGCTTAACACAAGTAGGGCAGGCACTGAAAATATGGTATGAGATGGGTCATTTGATATTCACTATTTTTTATTACATATATAATATAATATAATATATATATTAATATTAATGTATCACTTTGTTTTTTTTATTATAAAATATAATTTTATTAAAATTTTAATTAATAAATTATTATATTAATATTTTGTACTTATAAATAAAATAAATCATTTTATGAATAAAAAATTATAAATAAAAGGCAACTTCACTTGTAAGACAAAATATGCTTCCATTCATAGGCTAACCTACCTTAAGCGGCATAGCTATGCCACCAAATCAACCAATATAATGATTTTATTTATATTTAATTTAATTAAGTTACTAAATATTATAATAATTTTTATTTTTTAGATTCAAACCTTTATTAGATAATTTTAATATATATATTATTGTATGAATTTAACATTATCATTACTAAACTTATTTTTTTTAAATTAATTATTTTTTTATTGAAAAGGTAATTTATTTAAAAGTTTAATTAGTTAAATTCTTATAATATTATTTTATTTTTAAAATTTATTTAAAAAAATTAAAATAAATAATTTTTGAATATAAAATAAATTTGCTGAGTAATATTAAATTTTAATTAATTTATCGTGTAATAATTAATTAAATAAAAATATATGTTTAAAATAAAATAAAATAAAATAAAATAAAAATAATAAGTATTTACACTATATTTATAAATTAAAATTTTGTTTCCATATATATAAACCTAATATTTATATTTATTTGTCAAATTCTGAACCAGACCCAACCCAACTCAGCTTTAACTCCAAACAAGCCCAATAAAGATTATTTTTAAAAAGGCCCAACATGACAAAATACACCAGTTTTCTTATAAAACTAAATCTAACCTAATTTTTTACAGTCATTCCATTTCCAAGCAGAGTCTAGAGAAGGGTTATTGAAGATGGTGCAGAGGCTAACTTACCGTAAGCGCCATAGCTATGCCACGAAATCGAACCAACACAGGGTTGTAAGAACTCCTGGTAATACCCATTTCCAAATTTACTCTTTTTGACGATGTAGATTGATTGATTGATCTGAAATCTTGTTTGATTTGTTTGGAAATAAACAGGAGGAAAGCTAGTTTATCAAACTACAAAGAAGAGGGCTAGTGGTCCGAAATGTCCTGTAACTGGGAAGAGGATTCAAGGGGTAAGTAAAATCTAAGTTTGATCTTCAGATTTGAGATATGTTATGAACAATATTTTTTTTGGTTATAATCTGATCATGAAATGCTATGTCTTATTACCCATTTGAGAAGGAATTGTGGGTATTGAATAGATTATAGGTTTTGTCATTCTGGGTTTATGTCTCATTCCCTATTTGAGAAGCAATTGTGGGTATTGATTAGATTATAGGTTTTGTCATTCTGGTTATATGGAAAAGTCTAATGTTTGAGTTTGTATATAATAAAAAGATTTACTTTAGAAATTGAAGAGCTTGAAAGTTTCATTAAGGTTCTTATTGTTTATATCTTAGATTAGCTAGTTGAAGTAGAATATCATAACTGGGAAGACTGTTTTTCTGTCTTTATTCTTGAATGATGAATTCTTTTCTTGAATCCTGAATTTGTTTCTATTTACTGTCTTGTCTGTTGGAATTCCTTGTATCTTCATTGATGTGATGATTTTTTACAATTAGAGAAAAAATGAGTCTCTCTTAAACATTGAATTGAATTAAGAGTTGTCTATTCTTCTTCTTTCTTGTTGTTGTAGATTCCTCATCTGAGACCTACAGAGTACAAGAGGTCAAGATTGTCTAGAAACAGGAGGACTGTTAACCGAGCCTATGGAGGTGTCTTATCTGGCGGGGCTGTAAGAGAAAGGTAATGAGTTTGAAACACCTGTTTCATGATTTGAAACACATTTTGGGTTTTGATCTTGATATCAATTAAAAACTGTTGATTAATTTATTTGGAAACACTTTCTTGTGTGAATCTACATGTATTCATAAATTTTGAGTAGATTCCTTATCTGATGGAATTTCTTCTTGGTCTGACTTATTATATTAAATGAATGTAGGATTGTCAGAGCATTTTTGGTTGAAGAACAAAAAATCGTAAAGAAAGTTCTGAAGATTCAGAAGGCCAAAGAAAAAGTTGCAGCCAAGAACTAAAGTAGTGTTTATGGACAAATTTGATTTAAACTTGTTTTCTTGAACATCATCATTATTAGGCCTGTTTGAACTTATATTTGTATTGTTCTATTATTTGCAAACTATATGCTTTGATTTTGATTAATTTCGAAATCATTGTGATTTTGATTACTTCAATTCAGTGACTAAATGTTTCAGATTTGGGTTGAGAAAAGTTGATACTTAACATAATCTTTTTTTTTTGTCCATTTGTTTAGAAATTAGCTTTCACAAGGGCAAGATGATACCTTGGTGTATGATACTTTTTTATTAGGAAATAGCCCCACAAGATAAGGGTATTATCTCATTATGAAATAACCAAATCACATTATTATGCATTATTGGTAGATAAATAGAAATAAAGGTAGCCCCAATCCCTCAATTGATCAAATTCATCATTTGGTGTCTTCTCTTTATATATAGAGATACAAAGAGGGTATAAAATTTATTTGAATAGATAGATTTCAAAACGAAAAAGAACAGTCTCTTCAATAGGATACTTTGGCCACTTTTTATGTTTATTTTTCTTGTTTGCTAGTGTTGATTAAGATAGATGGAGATTCAATGATTAGGGCATGTGAGTTTGAAGAAAAGCTAGCTAGTTAGCTAGGGCATGATCTAGTTAGGTAGCTTTTGAATCCCATGGCTAGCTGCTGACAGCTTGAATATTGCTCACTGTATGTATGCACATGGATGGTTTTTGTTCAAATTGATTAATTAGAAGTGCAAATAAAATTTTGATGATTCAAGTTTATTTTGAACATTTTATTTTACCGTTGTGTTGTGTTTTGATATTCGGATCTCATTGTGATTTTTTTTTTATACTAATACACTTGATATACTGATTCATATATTGAAAAGTTTTTTTCACTTCTTTGACTTGGTGTTCTTGTAATTTTTCTTTTATCTTATCTAGGAGATTTATATTCGAGATTCTTTTATCTTATCTAGGAGATTTATATTCGAGAGAAACACATAAGTTTTCAGGGAAATCATTAGAGGAATGTTTTCACTTGTATGTCATTACTCGTTTTTCAAATTCAGAAGAATATGTGAGTGATTAAAACACAACATCTCTTAATTTTATGAAAAGTTTGATGAAAAGTTTGATGAGTCTTCTATAATTCTTTATCATTGAGATATAAAGTCAATTATATTGATTTTAATAAGCTTATTTTGATTTTGAACATTTTAATTTTAATCTACTATATATTTTAATAAACAAACGTTGGTGTGAGTCTTCTATTTTTCTTTATCATATTGAATTTAACTTCTTCTTTTTTATTATTATTTTAATAAATTCTAATTTCACCATTTTCAATACTTTAGTCTAGCTAGTTTTCTCAAATGCATGATTAAGTTAATTATACCTTTCAAATAAGTTAATTTCAAAAAAATATATAAACGCTGCAGTGTTATCAAATTACCATGTTTAACGCATCACAACACACAACCTGTTATAGTAAATGAATCAAATAGTTAATTTATGGGTAACTTTCTATAAATTTGAAATGATTAAATAAAAATAATAATAATAAATGAATTATTCAATACTAATTCAAGAATATTATTCCATAATTCAAATGGTAGAGTAGAGCCAAACAAAAAGATAAATTTTATAGATAATACAGATTAATTTCAACTCAAAATTAATCTTTAACACTTATTTATCTCCCTTGTCTAGATAAGAGACCAAATATTTAATACAAATTTGTCCTCAAACTTTGAAACAAATTCAATTTAAGGACAAAACTTCTGCCTGCAAGATTGACAAGTAATTTCCATGCAAGTAGAATTTAACCTTCTAGTAACCATCTCTTTAATCTTATCAGCCCTCTCCACATCTTCTCTAGCCCTTTCCCACACGTGCCTAGCACGTGCAAACTCGGACTGAGCTAACTCCATCTCTCTCCTAGTCATCTCTCTAACTCGTTCAGCATAAGCCTTTTCCATAGCCGCCAACCTGATGTTCTCCGCCGCCTGCCATTTCAGTTTCTCCAAACTTCCGGCGCCGGATTCTGACCGGCCGTTTCTCGGCGCCGGCAGGCTGATGGATAATTGTAGGTCAAGAGATGATCCGTATTGGAAAGAGAAGGCTGAAGTCATGGGATGGGAGGATGATGATTTGGTTAGGAATTTTAAAGAGGATGATCTTGATGAAGATGAAGAAGAAGAGGGTTTATGGCGATTATGTGTGGATGGAAGGAGTTGAAGTTCTCTCTCATCTCCTTCTTCTTCTTCCATTATATGTAAAAGTTTGTGGTTTCTATGTTTGTGATGGTATGATATATATATTGAGATTTTTATTTTATTTTTAATTAAGGATAACTATGATATATGATCATTCATTTATGTTTTATGTTCGGGTTTAGGTGAGAATCAAATCCGTGATATTTTGTTAATTTATATGATTATTTTTACCGACCACCTTGATATTAATAGTTTAAAATATTGTTTCACAAAATATAAAATAGTTACAACAGAATGTGGTTCGATAGTCCGGTGTAAATAGTCGACCTAAGAGACTAAAATGACACGAGTTTGATTCTCACTAAAACGTTTTGATTGAAAATAGAGGGAGGGACATGTCGCATGTATATGGTGTCTTAGGTTAGTTATACTTATTTAAATTTTTACTTTATAAAAATAGTTAAAAATAAATAAAAATTTATATTTTTTTTATTCATGTTTGAATAAAGATGTTAGTGTCATATAAATATTTTTGTTTATGATCTAACTAGACAAAGATAGTTTTAAAGGATATAATTTTTATCAAAATATATAAGACATATTAAATTATCATTCTTAGTATTTAATAAACCTACCAACTTTTTAAATTAAAAGTTTATTCTTTTAACCATTAAGATGGTTGAAGTGGTAAGAATAATTTTGAAGAGAATAAATATAAGAGTTTGATTTTAAAAAATGAAAATAATATATATCTATGTGGTCAAGTTAGTTTCTTAAATATAAAAATAAAAATAAAAAATTGTTTGAAGGGTTATCTAAATAAACTTTTATTTTTAAAATGTTGATATAAGGTGATTTTGAGAAGTTGTGTCTAATTGTAAAAATATTTAAAGTGTATTTATAATAGTTAAAATAGTTTTAAAAAAAATGGAATATGGGTAGTTGAGTATTTTGAAGAATGAAATTAAATTTTTTTTAAAATAAAACCAATTAAACAAGTTTTTATAAATCACAAATTAAACCGCTCAATTCATTAGTCATTCTAGCTCAACATTTTTTAAATAAATCATATTTATTTTAATAAACTCAAACAGAACAAGCTCAAAAGACTTCTTCAATTAAGATGTTTTTAAATAATTTTAACATAATAAAAAATCATTGCAGACCCTATTATCAATCAAATTATTCAATTTATGAATCAAAATATTAAAATACACTCTATTTTTCAATTTTTTTATTATAAATTTATACTTTTCAAATACTTAAAAAAAACACTTTCAAATCACCCCAAATCAATTTTTTTAAAATAATCTATCACTTATTTAAAAACCCCTCTACAAAGTACAAACTAGGCCTAAAATTGGTATGTTTATTTTACTATAAGTTATCTATTTGAAAAGTATAACTTTTGAGAAAAAAAATTGTGGGTATGATTAAGTCTTACCAAGAAATAGTCAATTGGGTTTTTATACATAGATAAGTTTTATTTCATTCTAAAGTATCCATATAAATATATTCATATGATTTTGTTTAGTTGCTCATTCTTTTGATAAAACTTTGAAATAAAGTAGTTCTTCTCAGCCTCAAATGTAGATATCTAAATATTTGAAAACAACTAGAAATCAAAATTAAGCCTTTTTGAGCCACCCAAAAATAAAATAAAAAAAATCTGAGCCATACTCATAACATGAAAGGTACTTCACTACCTTTGTTTCAACACCAAAATGCCTGAACTAAATTAGATCCAAGAAAAAGACTGATCTTAAACAATCATACACTTTACTTTTTTCCAACTTTATGATAAGATTGGGTATATATGTTTTGTTTCAATAATTAGTCTTAAAATTATTATTATTATTATTATTATTATTTGTTTAACAGAGGTACATATCATTATTAAAAAGGGTCTTTTAAAAAACATACATTGAACAAAGCAAAAAAAATAATACAAAATTGAATAGAAGGATTAGAAAGACATGCTACTTATTCTAAGCTCTTTAAGAATGTTTAAGATGCAACCAACAAAGGTGCCATGGTTATTGTTCCTAACTTCGGCGGACATTGGGTTTCCGCTTCTCTTATATAGTGCGACTAATCCCCGCGGGTTAAGCATATATCCCGCGAACACACTTAATCATTTAACTAGGCACAAAATTTGTTATCTGACGTGCTCGATCCCAAGACCTCGACTAGTATTGTGATGAGATAGATTTGAAAAACTCAAAGTTTGCATTAATCTGCAGAAAAATGGGATTATCGATCATATACATCGATTATATATGGGCATGTTTGGAAACACTTAAAACTGGAATATAGATGACCTTGAACGAACAAATATTATTAAATTTATTAATATATACCTAATTAAAATATATTTTATAATATTATTTCATCTAAACGGAATATTTACGTTTTCAAATTAGGTTATGTATTATGAATCTATAATGTAAAAGCGAAAAAAGTTCTTCCAATCAGGTTGATTGACTTCTATTAAGTTGTTTTTTTTTACTTATGATCATATGTAATCAATAAATCAAACCAATCATATATGATATATAGATCTATATGTGAAGTAATTAGGTCTAGATTAATTATAAAATTAAGTCATTATTTTAGCAAGAAAATAACTGACCAAGCATCAAGTGATAAATATTTGAGCTGGTATCAATATAACCCTAATATAGAAGAGGGGCAGAGGCACGAGTGTAAATGAGGTTTAGGGATTTGGTTTTGTAGGGAGGGGTCCTCTACTTTATGTCAGGCATTTGGTTGTCGGTCTTTTCTAGCAAAATAAAGGGCCATTTCCAAAAAATAATTTTTTTTAGTTTAATCTAGATTTGGACAAAAGAAATGTAATAATTCTTTTTAAAAAATATTTGTTTTAGTTAAGTATTGAGATGTTTTAAAATAAACATGGTTAAATTCAGGGACGGATATATGTAGGGACTCGGGTGGGCTGAAGCATAAATTTATTTTTATTTTTTTACGGTTAAAATGTGACATTACCTTCTAATTTTTTTAAAAAAATCAATAGAATTCACTATTTTGTTTATTTAATTATTAAAAAAATAATATAACTTACATTTTATTCAAACTTTTATTCAAAATTTTTATCGTTATTTATTTAATTCTACTATAATTTTACATCCAATACTGATTCTTGAGTCCGTCTCTGGTTAAATTGACGTGCTAATAATGTGTGGTTTAATAACAAGTTGAATAGCGAAAAATACAACAAAAATATCTAATAAATGAAGTGAAGGGTATTGAATATACCCTACTACCACTTTATATTTCAATTTTCGTTTTTATACAATTATGATCAATTTTTTTTATTTTTTCACTCTAATTTAAGTTGTTTTTATTGATAGTTGAATATAAGACTTTTCATCTTTTATAACTATTTTCATTTTTACCAAAAATAAATAATATATTTACTTTATAAATTGGTCAGTCAAATGGTCTTTGATCCTTTTATGACAGTGATGCAAATATGCAATATGGAGAAGGAAATATGGGAATGTGCAAAAAAATTACTCTTACACTATTTTCTTTTTAACGTTTGTAGTAATTCCATTTCAATGAAAGATATATAACTATTTATAGCCCATCAATCTATATCAACTCTTAGTTCATTTACCAAAAATAACCAGTTATATTATATTATATTACATTAATTATTTTAGGACATTTTGGTGTACCCCTACACCTTTTATGCATATCATTACTTGTTTCTATTTGTTTAATTATGAAAAAATATATATATAAAAATTTTAGATTTTTCTTAACTACCATACAATAAATATGTACACTTCTTCTCAACCCGGGTTTTAGTCTAAAATATACATCTAAATACTTAGATCAGAACATAATCTACATAAGAAGTGCTTACTAATTAATCATTAAATTTTTATTATTTTGGTGACATTTATCTTCATTGCAAGTCATGAATTACACTTTAGTTTATTTAAGGTGTTCAAAGTGAGAATCGAATTCGTGACTTTAGTCTCGTAAACACCAATCGACTATTGTCACTTGAACTACTATAGATTCTTTGTTATTGTTAGTTAAACCAAATATAGTTTACTCTTTTGAATGTAATCTCAATGTCTTTAATATATTATGTGTTTATTTATTCAATTTTAAAGGAAACCCTTATTTTTGACATGGGTTCTTATAGCTTTTTGATATGAATTTGGATGTCACACCTTTATCATGAATATTTTGAGACAAAGGTGGATAAAGTATATTCAACATGTGAGATGAAGTTAAGGTTGTACTTTTACCAAAGTAAAAGGAAGGGGATAAAGTAACATTCTAGTAAAAGAATAAAGGGATGGGACGAAAGTACTTCTATAAAGATTGAATGATAAACTTTTATTTTTAAAATGCAGAATAATGATAAAATTTATTATTCCTCCTCTAGTGTAACAAGAAGTGAATATTTCAATCTCCTTGAGAGGTTCTGGATTTGAGCTCGTCAAATGAAAAATTTTGTATCTAATGAATTTGTTAAGTTTGATTGAGGGCTACGTGTTTAACCCTTTGTAGTCACATTTTAATTCTCTCTTCTAGCCTAGCGAAAACAAGTGGTGAAAATCCCTAGCTACACTCCTTTAGAGGTTTTGAGTTCAAGCCCGTTAGACGACAAGTTTTTGCGTCTGGTTAAGTGTGTTTGCGGGCTATGTGTTTAACCATTGTGACCATATTTTGGTTAGAGTCGGATTCAGATTACAAAAGGTCACGGGTTCGATTCCATCTAAAAGCGCTTCGAATTTAAGCGAGGAGCATGACGGTAGAGTGTCTAGTTTTCCTTTAATTCAAAATTAATAATAAAATTAATTAATTATTATATTAGTAGAATTGGTTGTCAAGTTTGTGTGATGAGGAATAAATAATCTTCTTCATTGCACTTTGTTTTTAGTGAAAACCAATTACTAACCTTGTTGTTATCATTATAAAAGCAATCAAAATATGAGAATGTACTTGTAGAGAGTTTATTTTAATTGTGAGTTAAAAAAAATATTAGTTATATATTGTTATTATTTTTATATAATTATAAAATTAATTATATGGGTTTATTTTTGAATTTATAAATATAAATTTATTTTATTTATGTGAAATTATATAAAGTTGTAAAATTGAAATAATTCACAAACTTAAGAAATGAGAATTTAAAATTTACAAGAGAGTAAGTAATTTAAGAATTTATATATAGATTTAACTTTTTTAACAATATTTAGAATAGTAAAATTTGAAAGTGAATTCAAAATAAAAATTCATGTCATTGTAAGAAGAAATTCAGTTTCAGGCTTTCAACTACTTGTTGAGAGTTGAGATCCATTTAAAGCCCATCAGTCTTTTGATAGTCCGGGGCCAAAGAAATGATTATATTAATTTATCTATTTGAATAATTTTTTGTTTTTTTTAGAAATTTAAAATTGTTTTTATAATGTAAAACTGTATAAAATTGTAAAATCGAAATTATTTATAAACTTGTAAAGTCATATACTTTTACATAAATTTAAAATCGTAAGAGTATTCAAAATCAAACTCGTTAACTTTCTTTAAAATCGTAAAATTTTAATCGTTAACTTAAAATTTATCTAAAAAAAACAATGAAAACGGGTTTTATTTGGTCTAAAACAAGGTTAGTTAAAAAAATGTCACATGATGACGGGAACAAAATGAATTATGATGCAACAATCAATTACATGAAAAGAAAAGCCTTAGTTACTTTTTGTGGTTCATGATCACAATGAATTATGATGCAACAATCAATTACATGAAAAGAAAAGCCTTAATTACTTTTTGTGATTCATGATCACAATGGAGAGTTGATAACATGTTCTTGTTCAAACAAAAGGTGTTGATTGACCATCGTTCTTCATAATCGAAAAGTACCCTGGGTTGTGAGGAAGATTTTAATGAACGGTAGATATATGGGTCGGCCTGCAACGAGTTAGGCCTAGGGCACCTAAAAAAACAAATACTCTCCGTAATATTAAAACTTGAATCATAACAATTGTTAGGATCTAGGTCGCCGCTGGTGGACCGGGGGTTGGACCGGTTAGCGGTTCTCACTCGTAGGGTGGTGATTAATCCGGTTAAAGATTAATACCGGGGTTTCAATACTACACAACCTGTCACAAACCCTTGAACTAGGTTCAAGCGCGGAAGAGGTTTGCTTTCAAGTTGAAGCGGTACACGTGTATGATAGGCGGAGTCGGTTTCGGATGATGGAGATTTGAAGGATGGTGGGTCGGTTTCGGCAATCTGGATACTTGATGTGGTTAATGTAGATTCGGTTCTGAGCGGTATTGTTAGATTAGTCGGTTATGTAATGAAGCCAACAAAAAGTAAATAACACAACAGATTTTATGGATGTTCGGAGATAAAACTCCTACGTCACCCCTTCCTCTCGAAACCGCGAGAAGGATATTCACTAAGGAATACAAATACAATCCGATCGAGACTTATTTCCTGCTCGATAACACTCTTACAATTTACACCGAAATTGTAACACACACTTAGAATTTAGCACTTAGGCTTTCTTAGAATGCCACACTGTTATCACTTGTAGTAAATGCTCTCAACGCTTCACTGGTCTTACTTAATGTCCCACTTAATAACTCTTAGTAACTGCTCAAAATCCCGCATTTACTCTTCTGCAACTGCCTCCTTTTATAGGTGAAATATGCCAACGGTCATATTTCAAAGCCTTGAATCTGATTGGCTGATCAGAGATGCAGTGATTCAGTGTATTAGACCTGCGGTCTTCTCCTCAGACCTGACGGTCAATCTCAGACCTGGCATCCTGTTTCAGACCTGCCGGTCTGTAAAGCAAACCTGCTGGGTTTGTCTTTTACTCAATGTAGGCACTGTCAGCTTGGACAGTTGTCTGTACTTTGAAGATTTCCTTTCTGGCTTATCCCGAAGTAGAAGGATCCGGTAGTACTGTCTTCTGCAGCCTACAGTCTTTCCTCAGACTTGCATGGATATGGAAGTATTCAGTCTGTTCCTTTGGTATCATTCTCAACAGATACCCAAAGTGTCTTCTTGTACTAGACGGCCTCTTGACTTGGCCTAGGTTGGCCACTTGACTTGGCCGAATGTCTTTTGATAGTAAAGTAACCGGACTTCTTCCGGTTATGATTGCCTTGTGGATTGATCGGCTGTATGATGATTCCGGTTTTGAGCTTTGGCCGATCCTTCCTCTGTGCGGTCACGTACCGAATACTCTTGATCGGTTTGGTAGCTTGACCGGTTCGGTTTCTTCAGTTGGTTCTCTTCTGTTTATCCGGTCCGGTTCCTTGTTCCTGCATGGGAAGTTTGTTTAAGTTAGGTTTATTCGAACCGGTATGAATTTATCTAACAATTTCTCCCTTTTTGATTATTTTATTTAAAATTATCAAAATTATGTAAGTTTGCAACCGTAGGCCGGTTGTTTTGTTTGGCCGATTTTGAAAAAGACTTAGAGAATTTTTCGAAAAATTTTGGGGGAGGGGTTTTGGAGGAATCTCTATCTTTTATCTAACAATTTCTCCCTTTTTGATTATTTTATTTAAAATTATCAAAATCATGTAGAAATGCAAAATAAGGCCGGTATTCAAAAATAACTTTATATATTCATAGATAACCGGAAAAGACTAAGCAAAAATACTAAGGTAAGTAAGAAAAAGAAGGATAGTCCCTATTCTGAGTCCGTGAATTCGTAGGCACTCTTCTTTCTCTTTGGTTGCGGTGGCGGTTGCGGTTGCGGTTGCGTGGGGTGTCGTGGTCTTTTAGATCGGTACCGCAGCTGTTCTTCGAGTTCATCCTCGACTTGGTCGTCTTGCTGCGAAGTACCCGTCTCGACCGGGTCAGAAATTATATTGAGCATCTCCACAATCCGAACTTTCTTAGGAGCCGGCTTCTTTCTTTTCTTTGGTGCTGAGGCGGAGGCGACCGGTGCTGAAGCAGAGGGGGCCACTTTCTTTTTCTTCTTGTTTGCTTCGGAGAACTCTTCCAGCCCACGTTTTTGTCTCTCCAGCCGTTCGGCATCATCCGCATCTTGTCTTGCTATTTGCTCAGCATACCCTGGATACATGCTCTCAGCCCTTCTTATTCTCTCGGCCTCTACTTCTTCCTCGGTCAGCGGAGTCGCTCGCGGCGCCTCTTTGTCTTTGTTGACTTCGGCGTCCAGCCTTTCCTGGATTCTCTTAGCAACCAGAGCATCGGCCTCTATAGCCGCGGCATCCGCGTTTTCCTTAGCTTTTAGGATTTCGGCCATCTGTGCAGTAAGTGCCTTTACTTCGGCCACGAGATCTTCGTTCTTCTTTTCAAGTACCGAGACTCGTTCAATTGTTGGGTCGACCCGTTCGAAATCCTTCTTTAATTCCGAAGTGAGACCCTCCAGAGCTACAATATGCTGAGCACAGTTTTCTCGCTCACCGGCCTCTTCCCATAGTCCGGTGCTGAGTTGCTCCAGGCGTGTTTGATGTTGATCCACAACCTGTTTTGTCACATCGGCGAACTTCATAGCCGTATCGAAAATGTTCTCGCATCTATCCTTGAGCGGTTGAAGCTTAGAGACGTTGTGTTCAAGTATGCGGTCATCAATCTGCTCCGGTATTGATGCCTCAAGTTTCTGAAGCCGGTCTTCAATCTGCCCCGATGTGGACGCTTCAAATTTCTTAAGTTGCTCACCAATCCGTTCCGAAACGGATGCTTCAAACTCTTGGAGCCAGTCTTCAATCCATTCCTTAGGAGGAACTGAAACGGTGGCTTCCGGTGGTGGAGTGGGAGGGGACTGCTCGGTCGTATCAGGATCTGCTCTCTCACCGGAGTCCATCAGTGCAACATTCTCATTAGGAGGTTCCAATGTGACCGCATCCTCTAAGTTCGTTACCGCAACTTCCGAGATCGGTACCTCGACATTTTCTAGAGTTTGTTCTTCAACAGTTTTTGAAGTCGGTACCTCATCATTTTCTGGCAGTGGTGTCTCAATGTCCCTTGGTGTCACAGTGTCCTCTGTTGTCCAGTCTGTTTGAAAATCTTCGATGACCGGAGCGGTATACACCGGAACTTGTTTCTGTTTGCATATAGCTTCTAACCGCTCTATCTCTTGGCGTATTTCCAATTTGCCCTTTTCAAGCTTTTCTAATACTAGCGGTGCTACTGTAGACACCGATCCCCCTTCGGCATATTCTTCCTTAATCTTTCTGATACGCCTTCTTATCTGTCGAAGATGACTTCTCGGTATCAGTAGGCAAGTTCGGCATTGTATTTCCTGAATGGTATTGGATTTGGTGAGACGTAGGATATTGTCCTCCACTTCCTCCAATCTGGCGATGCAGTGTTCTTGCGAGTGGTCCGATAGGATGTCTTTATACTTTGTATTAAACCGGTACTCATGCCACTCCAGATATAGGTCAATGACATCCTCGTCTCTTCTGATAATGCCCTGAAAGATATTCTGGGCTAGTCTTTCGGCCTCCGCTTCGTCGGCCTCCTCTCTGTTGAAGTTTCCATCATCGGCTCTTTCATCATTGTCTCCTTCATCAACCCCGTCCTCACCCTCGGTGGTCTCAGGATTGAAGCTTTGTTCGGCATCGGTCGGACTCCGAGCCGAAAGATCATCGTCATGGTCCGTTCTGTTTTCGGTTCCCTCTGTGTCGGCTTCCTCATCGTCCCACTCCTCATCCTCTGTTTGTTGAGGTGGATCTTCGAAAATTACCTTTTCTTTTCTCTTTCCTCCGGTGCTTGCTTTTGCCGGGGTATTTTTCTTTGCGGCTTTCTTCTTTCGGCCACCTGTGGAACTGGAGGCCGACTGCTTTCTTGGAAGAAAATGCCTTGATCGGATGATGCTACGTTTTAGTATTCCAACACCAGGACCGACTTTGATCTTCAGATGTAAGAAGATCTTGCCTAGTTGTACGGCATACCCCCAAGACCTGTCTGAGTCCGGTCTCACCATTTCCATAAGGTTGCTGAAGACCGATCTTGCCCAGTTGATCTCTGTTCCTTCCATTAGACGAAAAAACATTCTAATTTTGTCTTTGGTCAGATTGCTGAAATTTCCTCCCCTTGCCAGTATCGCCCTGGCAAAAACGTCACACGCCGGGATGAGCTCCGGTTTCAGCAGTTGTTTCTTTCCGGATGTGGGAACCGGCTTGTTTGTTGCTGATAAACGGCGGCAAGCCATCTTAAAAACGTCATCGTCCATCTCTGCTGTTGCGTCCATGCCGGTAGCTGGGAGACGTAGACTCTCGGCCACTACAGCTTCGGTGATCTCTATTTGGGAGCCGCAAACCGTTGCGAGGATCCTGTCGTAGGAGGTGGTTGCGGTTTTGAAGAATTCTTCGACCGCGTCCTTGTATATTACGTGGGGACCGTCTAGTAGATATTCCAAACCAGTTTTAATCAGTCGGTCAATTACTTCTTTTGCCTCGGCCGTTCCGTTCTGCCGAATCTCCTCGAAGTCCACTTGAGAGTATAGTTTGAACAACGCCGAATCACGACCCATGTTTGAAGAGTTTGAAAATGAAAGAATTCGGCTTCAAAGGATTTTAGAAGTTTAGAGAGAGAAAGTGAATTTGTGTGAGAATGAAAAATATGACGAAGGCCCCCTTTTATAGGCACGGTTTGGAAGCCAAACCGTCCCATCATGAATGAGCGGGAGTTTTCCCTCCAAAATGAAAGGACATGGTTTCGTGCGAAACGGTGTGCGGTGTCTTTGAGCGGGAGTTTTCCCTCCAAAAGTTTGTCTATGTCATCGGTGACGCAATCTTTTCTTTGAGACCGAATGGCAGATCGGTTTCTAATAGTGTTTCAGATATTTTGATTGATCGGTGTTTAAGCAGATTTTATGAAACCGGATACGAACGATATTAAGCCGGTTATGTTAGATAGATACAAAGAGTAAAGAGAAGCGATCAAAACTGAAACGATATTTTATTAGAATGAAAACCGATAGGACGAAAGAAAGACATTTAAATAAAGATGCTTAAGCAGTAAGCACCATTTTGGAATACTTTTCCACCACGGCATCTCTATCGAGAATATTTGAGGGGGATGCCGGTGTACCCGGTCCAAAATCTGGCCGGTGCTTGAGAATCAACCTGCTGATGTGGGGTGCAAAGCCGAGTCCCTTCTTGGTCCGCACCATTTTCCTCAAGATTTGAAACAGGACCGCTGCCCAATTAATGGGCGTGTGGTTGTAGATGTGGGTCATCATATTGTAGGTATTCTTTGAAAACCGCTGATTTACAGATTGGCACAGAATGGACCGAGTGACAATCTCAAGAAGTAGCTGAGTGCTACGACCGAGACGGGTCTTTAACCCATGGGTTTCCACCGTATCGAAGGTTCCTAAGCAGCGGAACCCATAGTAGTATTCATCAGTGCCCTCCATGGCCGGAAAATCAGAGAACCCTTCTTTGGGCAGATTGAAGAGGGTGGCAAATTCGGCTTCATCAAGCCGGAAGGTATGATTCCTTACAGTGGTTACAATGCGATCTCCCCAGTTGATGGCATTTCTAAAAAATTCCTTGACATCCTCAGTCAGTATGGGACCGGATTCGTCAAAGAAGGCTTGTAGACCGGTAACGATGAGACTTTCAAACATGTGTTTCTTTGGATGGTCATAGTCCCATTCGGCCAAGCATGAGCCGAAGTCAACACTTAGAAAATTTCCCAAAGTTCGGCTTGGCATGATTATGATGTAGAGAGAGAGAGAGATTCAAGAGAAATACTGGTTATTGCGGATGTGAGAAAATGAAATGAGGATGGCTCCTTTTATAGAATCGGTTTTTGGAGGGAAAATCTGAGCATTGATGGTTAGTTTTGTTTTATTAAGGGAAAGAATCTTTTCATTTCCAAAGTGCATTGGGAAGTGGCGGTTTGCGGATCTCGAGGTAAATGGTAGTTGAAAAGTGACCAGATTAGTTGGGAATTAAATATGCGGGTGGTTGGGAGTTATCTCATTAAATTGGATTATCTCATTGAATGCATTTAACACATAATGATATAGATTAGATGGAGACCGAAAACTGTAGAGACAACACCGAAAATGACATACATAAATGATGAAGTTAAAGAAAGCACAAATAAAACCGAAGTGGACATGGATGAGGCCGATATGGTCAGAGTTGAATAGATTAATGATGCATCCGGTACATGCAGCAAAACGACCGGATGCCAGACGAAGTGACTTAGCGAGGGGGGTTGAAGTTCCTCCTCCTCCATTCTCTTTCAAACCGACTGTAGAAAGAGTCGGTCATTTCCCGAGTTAGCACCTGAGCCTGGTTCAGACCTTCGCCAGGACAAGTTGGAACGCCGAGTTCCACCAAAAGGGTGCTCATTTGGGGAATGAGACCGACTGACTGAACGTTAATCATCCAAACTAAGGTGTCGAACAGCACCCGGGACCAGTTTACCGGTGTGCCAGTAACGATGGCGGCCATCATATTGAAACTTGCCACGCAGTAGGTATTAGTGACATCTCTTCCAAAGATGCCCCTTCCTAGCACATCATTGAGGAGCTGGTACTCAGCCCTCAAGAGAGATTTAGAACCATGATCATTGACAGGTTCATCCGACCGGGCAAAGGCTAGGGATACCTCAGCCTTAATGTCTGCAGGAGGATTGAGATCTGTGATCCCTTGCTTAGGCAGACTGAAACACCGAGCAAAGTCCTGCTCGGTGAAATCGAAAATTACACCCCCAACTTTGGATTGGATGTGGGTCTCAAAATGGGGTGTGCCCCGGAAAACCCTGGCATTGTAGTAGAATTCCATGACGGATGCAGGGTAGATGATTTGCTTATCATCCAGAAAATACTGGAGACCAGTGTCTTCTAACTTCTTAATCATCCGATACACCTCATAGTGTTCGGTACCGGTACAGGATTCAAAATCTACTTGGAGGATGTTTGGGAATTGAGACATGGTTAGTTTGCCTTAGAGAGAGGATATTCTTGTGACTTGTGAGTTTTGTGGTGAGTGTTACCCTCTCTTAAATACTAGTTTAGGGGCTAACCTATTGTCCAGACATTAAATGAAATGACATGTATTAACTGCTGGATAAAAGGTTTTTCACCAAAATGGGTAGGTTTGCAGTCTAGGTGTCGGTCATAGGCCTGAACCATGAAAGATATCAAAAGATCTTCACGTCTTTTTAGGCGCGACCAGTTTTCTTTAAAAAGGCAACATTTTAGAACAGATATCTATAAACATTGGTAGTTGTTCCACATCTGTGAAATTCAAATAATCTGGGATGACCTGCTTCCGAACCGGTCAGTCATCAGTTGTTCATCCCGATGCGGTTAGTTGGTGTTTCCACCAAGTAGCCGGTCAGTTTACTCTGTCTGATGAGCTGGGCAGTTCTTCCATAGGCATCTTGAGAATTCAAAGATCAGCAGCTTAAGAAGAACTACCTGTTTTATCTGTCGAAGCCGGTTTTCCTTTTAAGTATCCTTAGGAAGGATCTGACTGATGTCGGTTAAGCCGAGAGTAAGTCTAAATTGAGAGAACTTAGCTTCCTGTAGAGGCTTTGTGAAGATATCGGCTACTTGTTGATCGGTGGGTACGTATTCCAGCCGGATATGCTTCAGCGTGACATGCTCTCGAATGAAATGATGCCTTATGTCGATGTGCTTGGTTCTGGAATGGAGAACCGGGTTGTATGTAATCGCAATGGCACTTGTGTTGTCACAGAAAATTGGGGACTCTTCGGCTGTAATACCGAAGTCCTTCAGCTGCTGTTGGATCCAGAGAAGTTGAGAACAGCAACTTCCGGCCGCCAAGTATTCAGCTTCTGCGGTTGATGTAGCCACGGATGTCTGCTTCTTGCTATGCCATGATACCAGTCGGTCACCAAGGAACTGACATGTTCCGCTGGTGCTCTTTCTGTCAATCTTGCAGCCTGCATAGTCTGCGTCTGAGTAGCTCGTTAGATTGAATGATGAGTCCTTTGGGTACCACAGGCCGACATCAGGTGTGCCTTTTAGATACTTCAGTATCCTCTTTGCGGTTGTGTAATGGGATTGCTTTGGATTTGCTTGAAATCTCCCACATACACCAACTGCAAACAGGATGTCCGGTCTACTTGCTGTCAGATATAGCAGGGAACCGATCATGCCCCGGTATGCAATCTGATCTACTGATTGCCCTTCATCATCTCTGTCCAGTTTAATGGATGCACTCATTGGAGTGGCCGCCGAGGAGCAGGTATCCATACCGAATTTCTTCAGGAGCTCATTGGTATATTTAGGTTGACTGATGAATGTTCCTTCCTTGAGTTGCTTAACCTGAAGACCTAGGAAGAAACTTAATTCTCCCATCATACTCATTTCAAATTTGTCAGTCATCATTTTTGAAAATTTATCACAGAGCTTTGGATCGGTGGAACCAAAGATAATATCATCTACATAGATTTGAACAAGTAGGATATGTTCCTTCTTTTCAAATTTGAACAAGGTCTTATCCACCGAACCGATGGTGAAATCATGCTCTAATAGGAATGCGGTTAGTGTATCATACCAGGCTCTTGGTGCTTGCTTTAGACCGTATAAAGCTTTATTCAGCCGGTATACATGATTTGGGAGTGCAGCGTTCTTAAAACCGGGTGGTTGTTCAACATACACCTCCTCACGTAGATCACCGTTCAAAAATGCACTCTTAACATCCATTTGAAAAACTTTGAAATTTTTGAAAGCCGCAAATGCAAGAAAAATCCTAATGGCTTCAATCCTGGCTACAGGAGCAAATGACTCTTCAAAGTCAATGCCTTCCTCCTGTTTGTAGCCTTGAGCCACTAATCTGGCTTTGTTCCTCGTGACCAAACCGTCCTCATTGAGTTTGTTTCTGAATACCCATCTTGTCCCTATGACCGATTGATCCTTCGGTCTAGGAACTAAGTACCAGACCTTACTACTCTCAAACTGGTTTAGTTCTTCTTGCATTCCCAAGATCCAGTCCGGATCTGACAATGCTTCATCTATTCTTTTCGGTTCAATCTGGGATATAAAAGCAGAGTTAAAATATCCTTCCAGAAGTTGACTCCTAGTTCGAACAGGTTCTGAAGGGTCACCTATAATTTGCTCAGGAGGATGTTTACTGTTTCTTCTGAGATTCAGTTCAAGGGTGTCTACCAAGTTACCGTTTGATTGATCAAGGCTAGACATGTCGGTAGGCTGACCAAGATTGTCAGACCGACCGGCTTCCTCGGGTTGGACCGAGGTGTCAGCTTCCTGTTGTGGAACAGCTTGATCCGGCTGGGTATCAATATTACCCATTAGGTCATGGACAAATCCCCTGAAGACCGGGGTCTCATCTTCGCTATCAGAATGAATATCGTTATTTTCCAGTCTGTTATGTAGATCAAAGCATGAAGCAGTGTTGCTTTCAACCGATTCATCGAAAACAACGTGAATTGTTTCCTCCATGGTTGCAGTTCTATTGTTATATACTCTATATGCTTTACTTACTGACGAGTATCCTAGCATAATGCCGGTGTCGGTCTTTGCATCAAAAGCAGTGAGTTGAGTTTTACCATTATTATGAATATAACATTTACAGCCGAAAATCCTGAGGTATTTAAGTTTAGGAACTCTGTTAAAATAAACCTCATATGGTGTTTTGTTGTGAAATCTGTTAATCAAAGACCGATTTTGTGTATGGCATGCAGTGTTGATAGCTTCAGCCCAATATTTCTGAGCAATGCCGGAGTCGGCTATCATGGACCGTGCGGCTTCCTTGAGAGTCCGGTTTCTTCTCTCGGCCAGGCCATTTTGTTGAGGAGTCCTAGCACTAGACAACTCGTGTCTAATGCCGGATTCATCAAGATATGCAGTTAATGTGCTATTAGTAAATTCGGTACCTCTATCGCTTCGAATGCAATTTATACGAGTTGATTTTTCATTTTGCAAACGCTTAAGGAGGTTGATTAGGTTTGATACCGTTTCACGTTTAGATGGTAAAAATATTACCCATGTATATCTAGAGTAATCATCAATAACTACCATGGTGTAAAGCATACCTCCTAGGCTTATGACCTGAATTGGTCCAAATAAATCCATGTGAAGAAGATCTAGACATCGGCTAGATTGGAGATTTCCCTTGCTCTTAAACGATGACCTAGTTTGTTTACCCATTTGACATGCTGAACAAACCTTATCTTGGTTAAATACTATATCCGGGATGCCTTCAACTAGTTTCTTACCACGAATGTAGTTTAGTGTTTTCATGTTTAGATGGTTTAGTCTTTTGTGCCATAGCCAGGTTTGATCAGTTTTAGCTATCATGCATATAGGGTGTTCTACTCTAGTTTTCCAGTCTACCTTGTAGATGTTACCTATCCTATTTCCGGTTAGTAGTACTATTCCTTGAGAGTTCTTAACTAAGCATGCATGTTTAAGGAATTCTACTGTGTATCCGGCATCACACATCTGACTAATGCTAAGTAGATTAAAACGTAGGTTTTCAACTAGAAGTACATTGTCAATAGTTAGGTTACCATGGACAATCTTACCCTTGCCCACGGTTTTACCTTTAGAGTTGTCACCGAAAGTGATAGGAGCACCGGTTACTGATCTAATGTCGGTTAGCAGATTGCTATTTCCGGTCATGTGTCTGGAGCAACCGCTGTCCAAGAACCATTCGGAGTTTCCTAGCCGTTTCTTTGGATCCTGCAAAAAGTACATATTTACAACTATTTGGTACCCACATTTACTTGGGTCCACATGAGATTAGTCCCTTAGGTACCCAAACCTTGATAAATCGAACGGTCTTCTTTGCTAAAGTTTCAACTGTTCTCCTCACACTTGGTCTGGTGTATTTCGGTTTCCCTACAGATGACCTAAATGATGATGGTCTTTGGTTTGATGATCTATAGTTTGATCTACGTGGTTCAAGGAAGTCTTTCTTATATTTGAGGATTTCTGCTTTCCTTTTCTCAAGGTCAAGACATGAATCGGTTGGCCCAACATAGTCATACTTTGTCTTTTCTTCCCTATAATACGCGGTCTCCTCTTCTTCAGCTGTACAGGTGCTCTTAAGGAATTTTATAAAGGGAAGGTTTCCTTTTGTAAGCTTTGCTTTCCATATGGATTTTCGGTTTTTAGATCTGTTCTCTGTGTATCCTAGGCCATTCTTACAACGTGGATGCCTGTATTCTTTATTCAGGTTCTTTACTATATCGCTAGATCTCCTATAGGCGGCCATCGTATACTGAAATCTGGCATTCTCTTTCTCGGTTAGTTCTTTAGTCGACTCACTAGGTTGTTCGATCTTAGAGTCTAATTCGGTTTCTAGGGTATGAGTATCATCAGATTGTATGACTTCCGGTTCGGTGATGATAGGTACCTCTGGTTCTACTGGGATAGGTACTATGGGATCGGTTTTGATGTTGAGGTGCTTAGGTAACATGGTCAATAGGTTCTTATATTCTTCTACCATGTCATTCAATGCATTATATAACTCATCTTTAGTAAATTCTTCACAGGGAGAGTCAAATACCTGTTCCTCATTTGCCATGAGACATGTGAGGTCATCGTCACTGTCACTGTGAGCCCATAGGCTTCCTCCATCATCGGCTATCAGTGCTTTCGGTACTTCACTTCCTTCACCGGTTTGTTGATAGTTGTTTCGGTTATTTTGGTAGTCTGGTTTCTGTGTATCTCTCCTTAGTTTCCTGCATTCCCACTTAAAATGTCCCATACAATTACAGTTATAGCATCTTATATTGGATTTGTCACCATAGTAGTTGTTTGTCGGTTGGCTCCTTTTCATGAACCTCCCAAACTTCTGTGCAAGCATTGCCATGGCGTCCTCAGTAAACTGTTCGGCGGTTCTGATCGGTGCAGGTGCAGGAATCGGTACCGGTGCAGATGTAGATATAGGAGCAGGAACAGGTGCAGCCGGTTCCGTAGATGTGAACAGTGCTCTGGTTGACGTTGAGGCCGAGACTTCCTCTTCAGTTCTGGAATTCATCTCGAACTCATATGCCTTAAGATCTTCGAATACATCGTATAATTTCATCTTACGTAGGCTCTTTGATTCTCTCATGACCATCGTCTTTATATCCCAAGCACTCGGAAGAGATCTCAAGACCTTCATAATGACCTCTTTGTTGTCGTACTTCTTGCCCAGATTTGCTAACTCATCTAATACACCAGTGAACCGGTCACTGTATTCCTTCATAGTTTCCCCTGGTTTCATTTTGATGCTTTCAAACCTCTGTGTGGCCACCATTATTTTGTTCTCCTTTGTTCTTTCATTTCCCTCAAAGATCTGGATGACCGTGTTCCAAGTCTCCTTCGCGGTTTTGCAATCTCTGATCTTGCAATATGTATTCCTGTCCACGCTGTTGGAGATCCGGTTTCTTGCATGGTTGTCCAGATTGTTCCTTCTCCTATCTTCAGCCGTCCATTCTTTTCTATCTTTATCAATGACTATCGGTCCTTCGGTCAGAATGGACTCCATTTCATCATCCAAGGTGACTAGATGTAGGTGCATGCGTGCCTTCCAGTTGGCAAAGTCATCACCTTCTAGCATTGGAGGCCTATCCTGATACATGTTTGCTTGAGTATTGAAACTAACTGCTCTGATACCAATTGTTAGGATCTAGGTCGCCGCTGGTGGACCGGGGGTTGGACCGGTTAGCGGTTCTCACTCGTAGGGTGGTGATTAATCCGGTTAAAGATTAATACCGGGGTTTCAATACTACACAACCTGTCACAAACCCTTGAACTAGGTTCAAGCGCGGAAGAGGTTTGCTTTCAAGTTGAAGCGGTACACGTGTATGATAGGCGGAGTCGGTTTCGGATGATGGAGATTTGAAGGATGGTGGGTCGGTTTCGGCAATCTGGATACTTGATGTGGTTAATAAAGATTCGGTTCTGAGCGGTATTGTTAGATTAGTCGGTTATGTAATGAAGCCAACAAAAAGTAAATAACACAACAGATTTTATGGATGTTCGGAGATAAAACTCCTACGTCACCCCTTCCTCTCGAAACCGCGAGAAGGATATTCACTAAGGAATACAAATACAATCCGATTGAGACTTATTTCCTGCTCGATAACACTCTTACAATTTACACCGAAATTGTAACACACACTGTTATCACTTGTAGTAAATGCTCTCAACGCTTCACTGGTCTTACTTAATGTCCCACTTAATAACTCTTAGTAACTGCTCAAAATCCCGCATTTACTCTTCTGCAACTGCCTCCTTTTATAGGTGAAATATGCCAACGGTCATATTTCAAAGCCTTGAATCTGATTGGCTGATCAGAGATGCAGTGATTCAGTGTATCAGACCTGCGGTCTTCTCCTCAGACCTGACGGTCAATCTCAGACCTGGCATCCTGTTTCAGACCTGCCGGTCTGTAAAGCAAACCTGCTGGGTTTGTCTTTTACTCAATGTAGGCACTGTCAGCTTGGACAGTTGTCTGTACTTTGAAGATTTCCTTTCTGGCTTATCCCGAAGTAGAAGGATCCGGTAGTACTGTCTTCTGCAGCCTACAGTCTTTCCTCAGACTTGCATGGATATGGAAGTATTCAGTCTGTTCCTTTGGTATCATTCTCAACAGATACCCAAAGTGTCTTCTTGTACTAGACGGCCTCTTGACTTGGCCTAGGTTGGCCACTTGACTTGGCCGAATGTCTTTTGATAGTAAAGTAACCGGACTTCTTCCGGTTATGATTGCCTTGTGGATTGATCGGCTGTATGATGATTCCGGTTTTGAGCTTTGGCCGATCCTTCCTCTGTGCGGTCACGTACCGAATACTCTTGATCGGTTTGGTAGCTTGACCGGTTCGGTTTCTTCAGTTGGTTCTCTTCTGTTTATCCGGTCCGGTTCCTTGTTCCTGCATGGGAAGTTTGTTTAAGTTAGGTTTATTCGAACCGGTATGAATTTATCTAACAACAATGTTATAATACCGTTTAACCAACTATACTATATATATATATATATTTAAATTTAAATACAAAATTATAATGAAGAATACATATATCTAAATGCAGTGCCGGACTTGAGATTTCGAGGCCTGAGGCTAGTACAAAACTTGGTGCCCTTAAATCTTAATATTCATACAATTGCAATTATTCTCTTCAATACTTGTTTCCAATGTTCTCTCTTTGTTAATTGCTATTTGCACACTTTCATCAATTATTTTTTTCTTATGAAGTCTTCTTTCTAATTCAATTCAACTAGTCATACAATCAATAGGATCTTTACTAGTTTAATGAAGATTAAGGCATCAACTAATATTCTTCCAATCTTTGTATCCTTCGTCAGCCAGATAACTAAGTTTCGCCATGGTTCTCTGAGTTTTGAATAACTTGCAACAAAACAGAAGATCTTGTCCATAGAAATATAGTACACTAACCATCTTCTGTCACTTTTCTCACCATTTGTCAATTGTCTTTTATAATGTGATGGATTGTAATGTCTTCCAGTGTTATCAAGAGGAAACAAAATATCATCATATCTTTTAGGACCTCTTTCAACCAAAAAGTCTCTAATATTTTGCATTTTGTCCCAATTTCCTGGATCATCAACATTTAAAGGAAACAAAATCTTTTGATTTATATCTCCATCAGTGTCACTTTTAGGCATTACTTACATCGTTCTCATTTTTAGACTGTTTTGGGTCTTCATTGCGAAGTTCATTCAATTCACCATGTTCCCGATCATTCAACTTATCATCGATGTCATTCTGGTTCACTTGCTCTACTATTTGATCGCTTGTGAAATACTTATTAAGGATTTCTACTTGGCTTTGAATTAAAGCATATTTCTTTTGTTTTTTCTTTCTTTATTCTACCCCAGACAACTGTTTTTTTATAGGAGGCATGCCTGATAAAACTCTAAATTTATAGATTAACCAGCATTCTATGAATATATGATTAACCACAATGTTGCACTTCCGTTATGCAATAATCCAAGATACAGATTGTGAATCCATCATTCCACCAGACAAGTCCTCAACAAAAAAAAAAATAATCAAGTAAATCGAACCAAAATCTCACCGAAATCGGAGAAAGAACTCTAGTGGGCAGTGACGCAGTGTCGAAAAACAAGGCTGGAACGAGCGAAAAAGGCCCAAGAGCTCGGGGAAGGAGACGACCGAGTTTTATGCTTCAATTCCGGCAAGTTGGAGGATCGACGACGGGCTTGATTTTATTGATAAATGAGAATTGTGCGATTTTTTTCTCCAAATAAGATAGTTTTTTTTATTTTTTATTTTTTGGATACAAATTAAGTTAAAGTTTATCATTGATAGGTTATCAATTATTATTTATAGAGTTTTTAAAAATAAGTCCATGAACATATCATAATAATTTTATTTTACTTTTGAAGATTTTTGTGTCCCAAAAATATTTAGACCGTAGACAATTGTCTCAATTATTACACAGTAAATTCGGCCTGTCTAAGGTCCGAGCCTATCTAAATGTTTAATTAGAGTGTGGGTTTTTAATCTTGAATGAGTTAATTAAATGAGGATTTTTTTATATAACTTTTCATTTTTAATAATTAAAAATAAAGCAGATAAAAAATGAGATTTAAAATAAAATAAAAATTATTTTGCTTTGGAAAAATTCCTTTTTATCCATTTTCGCGCCAAAGAACAGCGTCTCTTTCTCTCTCTACTACCGCAAAATGAGTTCAAGAGATTTCGCTCTGATTTCGGCTTCTGCTATCGCCGGCGCCATAGCATCTGCTTTTGCTGTAAGTTTCTTCTTACAACCTAAGAGAGTTCGATCGTCAACGAACAGAAATCAAAAGCGATCCTGTCCTTTTGATCCTTCCAAGCGCCAAGGGTGAGTTCATTGAAAATTTCGGTCTAGAATTCTTATGTTTCGTTACGTAATTCTTGCGAAATGTAATTGAAACTTAAATTGCATTTTGAGATGAGAGAATGAAGTTCGGTAATATGAGTTTAGCAAATTTGGATATATATCAGGAAGTAGTCGAGATTATACAGATCTATCCGCATGTTGTTTATTTACATGTAGAATTATGTGTTTTCCATTTTTATCTGTTATTCTACATGTTTTGATTCATTTTCGATATCATGCACTGATACACAACTGTATGCTGTTTTTCTACATCATACAGATCTACGTGATGTTTGTTTTCCATTTTTATCTGTTATTCTACGTGTTTTGATTCATTCTCTAGATCATACACTGATACACAACTGTATGATGTTGTTCTACATCATACAGATCTACGTGTTGTTTATCAATTGTTTTTCATTTTTATCTGTTATTTTACATGTTTCGATTCATTCTCGAGTTCGTACACTGATACAAAACTGTATGATGTTGTTCTACTTGTTTTGATTCATTTTCGATCATGCACTGATACACAACTGTATGATGTTGTTCTACATCATACAGATCTACTTGTTGTTTATCAATTGTTTTCCACTTTTATCTGTTATTCTACATTCTCGAGATCATACACTGATACACAACTCTATGATGTTATTCTACATCATACAAATCTAGGTGTTGTTTATCAATTGTTTTCCACTTTTATCTGTTATTCTACATGTTTCGATTCATTCTCGAGTTCATACACTGATACACAACTGTATGATGTTGTTCTACATCATATAGATCTACTATCAATTGTTTTCCACTTTTATATTTTATTCTGCATGTTTCGAATAATTCTCGAGATAATACACTGATACACAACTGTATGATGTTATTCTATATCATACAAATCTATCTACATGTTGTTTATAAATTATTTTCCACTTTATCCGTTATTCTACATCTTATGATTAATTCTCGAGATCATACACTGATACACAACTGTATGATGTTATTCTACATCATACAAATCTATCTACATGTTGTTTATCAATTGTTTTATACTTTTATCTGTTATTCCACATGTTTCGATTAATTATCTAGATCATACACTGATACACAACTGTATGATGTTATTCTACATCATACAAATCTATCTACATGTTGTTTATCAATTGTTTTATACTTTTATCTATTATTCCACATGTTTCGATTAATTATCGAGATCATACACTGATACACAACTGTATGATGTTGTTATACATCATACAGATCTACGTGTTGTTTATCAATTGTTTTTCACTTTTATCTGTTATTCTAAATGTTTCGATTCATTCTCGAGATCATACGCTGATACACAACTGTATAATGTTATTCTACATGTTTCGATTAATTCTCCAGATCATACGCTGATACACAGCTGTATAATGTTATTCTACTTCATACAAATCTAGGTGTTGTTTATCAATTGTTTTCCACTTTTATCTGTTATTCTACATGTATGATAAATTCTTGAGATAGTACAGATATACAGTTCTCTATGATGTTATTCTGGATGTTTCGATTAATTATTGAGATCATGCTGATCTATATTTTTTCCACTTTTATCTGTTATTCTATCTGCAGGTACTTGTCGTGGGATGATTACTTCATGGCTATTGCATTTTTATCTGCTGAGCGGTCTAAGGATCCTAACAGGCAGGTCATATGTTTTTCTTTCTTCAATGTTTGTTTTCCTACTTCAGTTAATAATGAACATATATATTATGAAAAGTTTTTATGATTTTACTAGTGACTTCTTCCTTGGCTTTGCCACAAGTTGATATCTTTGCTTGATCTATCTGACAGAAATCAGAAAAAATATACTTCCTAGGATTCATTTGCCCTAATATCGATCTTCCATATATCTTGTTCACATTCATGTTCTGCAAATGATGTTTTACTTAGAAATGGCTATTACAACATCATGTAACACATGTGTGTAGCATTGATATCCTTAAGATTTAAAACACAATGGTAAACCTAATATGATGGGCCTTAATGCACTCCTTTGATGATGTTTCAGCCTAGCATGTGAATTATTTGTTGTTTTTTTAAAAGATAATTGTATTGTTGAGAGCCCAAAGATGCTACTCTCATGCCTCAAAAGGAAGAGCAGCAAATATGCTGCTTGCAATGGAAAAGAAAAACATCAAAATGTGTATGTGGGAAATAACAAATAAATGTCATTATGATACCAAACACTTAAAAATAGGCTGAACCTACATAAAAACTATTTATTGATCATCTCATCGGTTTAAAACCTCCCAACCAGAGATTTTCCCACCCTTTAAAAACGATGAGAAAGAAGTGAAAAACAATCATTTAATTTTTATCCTGGTTGAGAGATTTTCCTTTAAATGTTCTAATTCTTTCACTCCATACTGTCCACCAAAAGGCAGTTAGAATCATCTTCCAGTCCTTTTCTAATTTGGTTGTTTCCTCCCAACCAATCCATTGATCCCAAAATTCTGAAACTAACCTTGGCATGATCCAGTTAATCTTGAGAATATGACAAATTATATCCCACACTGTTCTGTCAAAGGGTCAAAAGAGCAACATATGATGAATAGATTCTAGCCATGATGAATCTTTTAAGCTTGAGCTTATCTTGTGTTACCTTATTTATGATTACAAACCATGCAAAATGAATAGACTCATTTGAAAACTTTCCAAACAATCTTTTTGACCATGTAAGACTCAGTTCATTTTTTTTGCTTAACTTCAAGTCACATCTTCCAAGTTTAGATCATTAATTTTAGCATGTGAATTATTTGTATTGAAGTTTGACACTACTCTTTTTACAAAATACTATACAAGATCACTCATTTTACACTGTTACATGTGTAAATTTAAGTAACATCTTCCAAGTTTTTTTTTCGAGAAAATGATAAACCTTTTCATTAACAAAGAAATGATTTATTTTTTTGAAACATAGTTTGTTCTTTGAGAAATCTAATACGTCACCTCACATTCATGGCCCTCACTTCAACTTATGGCGTTGTTAGTAAAAATTGAACCTGGGAAAGAAAATAAATGTTGTGAACAAAGAAATAGAAACTATTACTGTGTATATTTTAATCTCCTTCCAGAATACTTTCTCATGTACCTCAGATGGGGATTTTGTCTCTATTATATATTCTCCCCCTATTTTGGGGCCAACCTTTAGCTGATGTAAATTTTTTTTTTCTCATGTATACAGGTTGGTGCGTGCTTAGTGAGCCTAAATAATGTAATACTTGGTAAGACAGTTGGCTGAAGCATAAGTTCATTTTGTATGGTTACTTTTTTAATCCATTTAATGAATACTATAAAATTGCAGCCATGATATTATATGTTCATTTACACTTTCTGCACTTAAAAATGCGTATTCTATGAAGTAAATTAATAAAAAGAAAATTGCAGGAATTGGGTACAATGGTTTCCCACGTGGTTGTTCAGATGATAAGCTACCATGGTCAAAGGTTAGTATTTAGTTCTGAAAGGTTTGGACTAATTGACAGACAGACACTTGACAACGATCCTGAACTTTTTCAGAAGTCCAAGACCAATAACCCTTTGGAGACCAAATACCCGTGAGTGATATAAAATTAGTTTGTTCCTTAAAAATTTCAAATTTAAGTTTGCCTTTTAACAACAGATTTGTATTTGGTTGTCTAGTTATGTTTGTCATGCTGAAGTCAATGCAATTCTAAACACAAATCACGCATCTGCTGCAGGACAGGTAAAGTTTGTTTCATACTGCAAATATTTCACCTATGCTTTTGTGTGCTGATCCTTCTGTTAAGTAATTAACTGAGTTTTTATCTTGATTTTATTTTTTGTAAAATTCATCCATAAAGTAATCTTTTTATATCAAATGAAGATAAAAAACTCAATATTAGAATGACATTGTAAATTTTTGGAGATTGTGTGAAAGTAGTAGTTTCCAAAGAGTTTGATGGTATTGTTTTGTTTTGTAATATGCAGAAGCTCTATGTTACTATGTTTCCTTGTAATGAGTGTGCTAAGATAATCATTCAGGTGAATTTTCAATATTTTTTGTTAGTGTTAATAATAAAGGAGAAATCGAGTTTGGTAATATTAATAATATATGAATGGTTGCAGTCTGGTGTTTCGGAAGTGATTTACTTTGTGGAGAAGATGTTAGACAATTGTGACAACACCTACATTGCTTCGCACAAATTGCTATCCTTGGCTGGTCTCAAGGTAAAATCTACTCCATGTATTATTTATTAAAGTAATGATAGAAGCAAAATTTTGATGTGGCAACATTTGATAGAACTTGAAATCTAATAGTTGAGAAATTTCATTTTTTTAAATCAACCCGACACCAAGTTCTTGCTCGGTGAATAAATCCAATTTGTTTGACCAGGTAAGGAAGCATCAACCGCAAATGGATCAAATCTTAATCGGTTTTGAGGAGCCGTGAACCACCGTGAACCATTGCTTTTTCTATGAGCAAGTAAGTCTTTGTATTGTTTGAAAACAATGTAACAAAAGAGATATCATCTGTTCAAGGATAAGTTATATAAACGAGTCATATTTGAGTTATTATTATGTTTCTATTTGCTATAATATTATGTTTCATTCAAAATCACTATCTAGAAAATATATGATTCATTTTATCCATAAAAAAAATTGTTAAAAAATATCAGTTCATAAAATAGAAAACATCAGGCTTTGGCAAACATAATCTAGATACAAAAATTGAAAAATATCAGCAGCTTTGGACTGGTGATTAGAGACAAAAAATGTAACACTAGGTAGCTTGGAACTACCTAGTTTTCTTAGACTTAGCCAACTTCTTTTTCTTCTTCTTAATAGCCTTTGGTACTTTAGTTTTCCTAGACTCTCTCTTCTCCTCCTTCACCTTCTTCTTGTTGTCTTTCCTGGCGGCCTTTCTCTCATCAGCGGTCATAGTTTTGTTCTCTTCATTTTCCGACGAAAACGAGTCGTCGTCATCTTCGTCGTCATCCTCATCTGTTTCATCCTCTTCTTCATCGTCTTCCTTTTTAGTTGTTGGAGCCATGGCCAGCGCATGCTTCAATCCCGTGATAGTCTGATAATACATGTTTCCAGTGTCTTCTCCACCAGTTATCTTATCGATATCCTCTTCCGCATTTCTAGTATTCACATTATCCAATGTCTTAGGAATATATGACTGCAAAATTAAATTATTAATACTAACAATAATAATAATGAGATATTTCAAAAAAACAAAAACAAAACACTCGGTACCTGGACAAATACAGCGTCTGCAATTTCATCCTCATGAGATACTTCGAATCCTCTGTCTAAGATTCTTTGTTGAATCTGGAATAATAATAATAAGAATTTCGTAACCCAGTGCATTCTTCTTTTTAAAAACAAGAATAGAATGTTAAGAAAAGTCTTATTAGTAGTAGTACCTCTTCCAAATAAGTATCTACAGTTTCATCAGTAATTGAAGGATCGACAATGAAGTCAAATAATTCCCGAATTGTCATAACACCTACACCACTTTTTTTGAAAAAATCCTGCATTAGAGTAAAGATCGGCGGATTAGATATATATATATATATATCTATACTAAATTATGAGAGCATAGAAGAAAGAAAATACTCACGGAAACATGCAAGCAATCCTCTCGAAGAAAATCAAGAGCGCGAGGATGATCCAGATCAACTGATTGGGAGACATCAATAATATATAGGTGACCCTCAAAATATAGTATGTTATACTCACTGAGATCACCGTGAACCAATTTGCACTTTTGGTATAGTGTCCTCATTGAAATTATCATCTATTAACAAATTGATAAGAAAAATAAATGGGAGTGAGGATTCAATTTAGGCATAATTTAATACTAGAATTGTTTCTCAATGTTTGAAAGAAAATAGAGACAAACCTCAAGATAACTTTCACGTAACTTATCAAGCGATAAATCAGCATCCTTAAGCCTGGGTGCAGCCCAACCCGTCTTTCCTGAAACATGGAAATTTACAATAAAGACGAGAGAGATAATAATAATGAAATACTATAATCGCAGCATATCCTTATGTTAACTATACATTGGCCATTAAAACAATAAAAAATAGTTCGGAACAATTTCTCTTTTTTGAAAAATGTCAACTTTTTATTAAAGAACAGAGGAGGCGGGCATAACAAAGGATTTGTTTTCTTTTGTTCAATAAAATTGTAAATTACGCGATGAATAATGAGACATACCGATGAACTCCATCACTAATACATGAAGTCTCAGGAGAATAGGAGTTGGACACCTGATTCCCGCTGCCTTCAACCTGCAAGTTCATCATCACCACGACAATCATTAATTCTTTATCCATGTGGAAAAGAGATGTTTCTTAATTCATCTATTTAGGGTTTGCTTTATTAAACTTATTGTTTATTTGATCTAGCATATACGTTATTCAGCTACAAAACATCGTCAAGCCACTAAATACTTTATATGATTTTCGAATGTAAACCTAGTTAGAAGTACCTCATAAGATTTCTCATTTCTTTCTCAGCCCAAGTTTTAACCATCTTCCGAGGATTATGTTTACAATACCCATGCCTGAATCGAAAATCACCTTGAACATACCGATCCCTATCCCTGAAATACAAAAGATACATACAGGTATGAATACATTGTTCAAGAGAATGACAAGCTAAAAATAAACAGACGGTTTTAACTAATCATAAAAAACATACTTAAACACAAGAACAGAAGTTTTGTATACTTTGATAGCAAATTCCTGACCATCAGTCTTGGTAGCATGATATACATTTGCCTGTTCATCGAAATTCAATCTTAAAACACGGTTTTGATCAAAAGAAAATCAAATAAAAAATTCTTAATGTGTTAAACACCTCTTTTCCAGTTGAAATACAACCATTCATATCGTTAAATATACCCCGATTCAACATTTTGAATAAGACCATACGAGTTCTAGGATCAATGGCCTGCATAAACAAGTTTCTTCATCAAGCGTTAAACGCAAAAAGCATCATTCAAAGTCTATAAACAAAACCTAACCAACCTGTTCTACAGTTGCACGATCAGCTTTCTCATTAGTTCTTGTTTTACCAATAGCCATATCTCGAACACTTCCACGAATTGAAGTTGTAACCAAATTAGACATTCCAATATTTAACCTTCCTTCCCATTCCTATACATTATAATAACAATTCCTTAACAGTTAATACTCTATCCATTCCTAAATCATCATGGAATCCAATACGTAAAGCACGCAAAAACCTAGATTCGCATCATAGATTACCTCAAGAGGAGAAGCGCTAATGTGAGTAGAGAATTTCTGTTGACGATTTGCTAGAGGTTGAAGTGTAGATGTATTAGGACGTGAATGAATTCCTCCATGAGCATTTGGACGTCTTGCCTGGAGAGAAAATACACCAGAAACTCCTTCATCATCTTCCTTTGAATCTAGGTAATCCAATGCATCGCCAATTTCAGAATCCGACGAATATGAAAGATCCGAATCATCTTCTTCTTCTTCTAATCCTTCTCCTTCTCCTTCTCCTAATACTTCTTCTGCTTTCTCTACTTTCTCTGCCACATCTGCCTCCGTCTTTGGTATGTCAATCAGCACCATGATTCCTGTTGAATTTAATGTTCAATTAAGCTTCTACAAGTAGCTTTTTGTGTATAAGATTGAAATACTGTAAACAAATTTATTCAACATATGATGAATATCGTACAATTAGTATATGAACACAAGAGAATGAGTTGCCGCCGTAGATGATCGGAACTTCGACTTCACGTTGTTGAAGCTCCGGCGAAAACTCCGGCCAACCTACGCCGATAAATTCCGTCGAGAGGAATCGCCAGAAGAATGAAGCAGACGTGAGAGAAAGCGGACTTTGAGATTGAAAATAACTGAAATGCCCTAAATTTCTTATAAAATGGGCCTTCTTTTAATTATTAATATAAGCCCAAACGTCAAATAAAGACAGCCCATAATAACGAAAAGAAAATAAATAGATCCGCGGCCCTGAACAATAATAAACAAAGCAAATGACAATAATATTAAGCCATACCCGGTCCAGATATCCACTTTGTGATCCGGACCCGAACAGCCGACTAATATTATGTTTGGAATAAATATATATAAAATAAGTAATTCGCATTAGGGCTGAAAATGAGACGAGCTGCTCGTGAGCTGCTCGCGAGTAGCTCGGTCAAAGCTCGACTCGAGCTTGAGCATGCTCGAGCTCGACTCGTTATATAATCGAGCCGAGTTCGAGTAGTTATATACTCGGCTCGAGTACTCGACGAGCTACTCGAATATATATAATTTATATTAATATATTTTATATTTAATTTATATTTTATATTTTATATAATATTTTTTAATTTATAATTTATATTTTATATTTTATATTTTATATTTTATATTTTATATTTTATATTTTATATTTTATATTTTATATTTTATAATATAAAAAAATGTAATACTTTAATTAAATATAAAATATGAGTATTAAAATATAAAATATAAATTTATACCCTAAATGGCTAAATCCCTAACGGGCACCCTCCCTCTTCATTCTTCTCCAGTTCTCCTCCAAAGTCCAAAATTCCTAACCCTAACCTTTCTCCTCCAAAATCCCTAACCTCTTCTCCTCCATAGTTCATTCGGACAGCCGCCAACAAAGAACTAGGTTTTCATCAAACGAGAAATCACACATCACCAAGGAGCTCAATGCAAAGCACCGAAAGGTTTTCATCGTTTTCCCCTTTTTTATTTTCATTTCAATTTCTTCTTTATTCTCTTTCGATCTTGCATAGATTCGATATGTTATACTTCCGATCTGTCAACAAAGAACTAGATTCTCTTCAATTTAATATCTGCATTTAAGAATCTTGCTAATATGAATACTGTAATACTGCATTTAAGTCTGTACTCTGTATTACCTAAATCCCTAAAGACCACTTCTGTAATACTGTAATACTGTCACAAATCAAAGGTTGAACGAAATTGGTATGAGTTATCTTCAATTTAATGTCTGCATTTAGGAATCTTGCTAATATGAATACTGTAATACTGCATTTAAGTCTGTACTCTGTAATACCTAAATCCTTAAACACCACTTCTGTAATACTATAATACTGTCCCAAATCAAAGGTTGAACGAAATTGGTATGAGTTATCTTCAATTTAATGTCTGTATTTAGGAATCTTGCTAATATGAATACTGTAATACTATATTTAATACTACATTTAATGTCTGTAATACTGCATTTAAGTCTATAATACCTAAATCCCTAATGACCACTTCTATAATACTGTAACAGTAATACTGTCCCAAATCAAATGTTGAACAAAATTGGTATGAGTTATCTTCAATTTAATGTCTGCATTTAGGAATCTTGCTAATATGAATACTGTAATACTGCATTTAATATTGTTGACAATGCTTCTAATAATGATGTAGCTATTCGGTATATGAAAGATACCATTCGAAGGTCTAGAACATTGCCATGTGATGGAAATCTATTCCATGTGCGTTGTTTTTAGTTAGAATGGTTATGTTTTAATGTGTAATGTTGTGTGTTCTATTTGATTTTGATGGAATGTTTATGTTTTAGGTGAAATGAATAATTCTATATGTTTATTCATTTTGTTGTGATTTTTGATATATTGAAAGTGTGAAACTATTTAGTTGATATGTTTTAATTTTGTATGTTTCGAGTCGAGTTCGAGCTCGAGCTCGAGCTCGAGCTATAAATCGATATAATCGAGTCGAGCTCGAGCCGAGCTCTTGAGCTCGGTAAAATTCAAGCTAATCGAGTCGAGTTCGAGTCGAGCTCGAGTACTTGTTTTGAGTTCGAGTTCGAGCTCGAGCTTTAATTTTGATACTCGATCGAGCTCGAGCTCGAGCCGTTGAAATTTTTTCGAGCTCGACTCGACTCGTTTTCAGCCCTAATTCGCATACATGTACTTTATTTTTTTTTATGGGAAGGAAAATGATTAATACAATCAATATTGGGTATATCCAAATATCAGTATTTTTTTATATTGAAATTCTTAATACAGTATATCATAGGAATATAAATAATGTATATCATATCGATTCATTCCTATTTTTTTTTTTACTTTTTTCTTTTTTTTTCTACATTTTAATTTTAATAACTCCAATCTAATTTAAAAAAAAAAATCTTATTTAATATATTAATAAAACAAATTTAATTTCTACTAAAAATATTTTAAATTTAACTTGGTTAGTTAAGATATATACAGGGACGGATCTGTGTAGGGGCTCGGCCCACCCCGAAAAAAAATAAAGAGATATTTTTTACTGTTCAAATTTGACAATGCTAGATACTTTTTTTTTAAATTCAATATAATTCACTGTTTGTTTGTTTAATTGTTAATTTACATTTATCCACTCGTTTTATTTAGAATTTGCTCGTTATTTTTTCAAGTCCAACCTATTTTTTTTTAAGCCAATCCCACCCCTAAATTCTGGATCCGTCTCTGGACACCAATGCGATCTTCCAATAGTATTGACCATTTAACCCACTTCCCTCCACATTTCATTAAATGAAATCCTTTCGAATTTTTTTACTATATTCCAGTATATTTTTTTAAATAATATTTAAAAAATTATAGACTATAAATATGTCAAAATCAAAAGTAAATTTTATTATATAAATATATGATGAGAGAATTTGAAGAGTGAATACCGTGATATCATATTATCATGGTTGAAAAAAGAAAAAAATGTAAGGAAAGAAAAAAAAAGAGAAATTCTTTAAATATATATATATATATATATATATAATTGCGATCCAAGATCTCCTAGGACCCAAAATGGAATGTAAATTGTCTAGATGGAAAAATAAATAGTCTCGAAAGGGGGTCAGCTAATTCTCATTAAGAGTGTTATCATATATGCCCATATATATAATGTCGTTATTCATTCTCCCTAAGAGTGTGGCGGTGAAAATAGAGAGAATAATGTGTAAATTTTTATGGGGATCTTATAACTCATCGTTTTGTCATCTAATTAGTTGAGATAAAATTAAATATTTTAAAGATCAAGAATGTCTGAATATTCGAGATCTTATTTCTTTTAATAAACCTCTTCTATCAAAATGGTGTAGTTGATTTACAAAGGAGACGAATAGACTTTGGGCATCGATAATCAGATGTAAGTATAGTAATGATTGACTTAGTTGGTTCACTAAAATGTATAATTATTCAGTGGGGTGTAGCATTTGAAGGGGAATTTATCCTATGTGAAAAAGTTTTCGTGAATAGTCTAGATTCATTGTGGGGGATGGTTCTTCGATTAAATTTTGGGACGATATTTGGTGTAGTGTCAAAAGTCTACCTACGACGTATCCTAAGCTTACTTTCATTGTTATATGTAGAAATGTCATAGTTAAGGATATGTTTGATCCTCCGTATAGTGGTTTCACGAGCCGAGTTAGATTTAGAATGAGATTAAACATTATGAAGACTTCGCCCCATAATAGAGTTTTACTTTTAGTATGACACAAACAAGTGTCACCATCTAAACAAGACATTATGCGTTGGCAAGATATGGATAGTTTCCATGTAAGCATTGCTACAAGTTGTTTGCTAAGATAATTCCATATATTTTTTATTGGGAAAAATTTTGGGAGTTAAAAATTCCAACCAAGATCTCGTTATTTTGATGGAGCGTTATTCATGGTGGAATTCTAACAAATGATATGTGAATGAGAAAATATTGTATTATGATTAATCGTTGTCGTATGTAGGGGTGTAAATGAGTCAAGCTGCTCGTGAGTAACTCGTGAGTAGCTCGGTCAAAGTTCGGCTCGAACTTAGTTTGACTGAGCTCGAGTCAAGTTCGAGTAACTCGAGTATAAAATCAAGCTCGAGTTCGAGCTTTATATTGTTTGTTCGAGTAGCTCGCGAGTAGCTCGTTATTTATATTTATTTATTTATACAAACAAAAAAAACAATAACCCTAATAGTGTCCCGACGACCGCCCACTTACATTCACAATCTTTTTTTTTCTATTTCCATTCATCCCAACTGTTCACATGATTCTTCATCCATCATCCATCAATTCCTTCATCAAATGTTGAAAAGTTGATTCTTCCTCAATCAAATGCTGAACAGATGAAGACCGATTCTTCCTCCATCGTCCATCAATTTCTCCATTAAATGTTAAACAGTTGAAGACCGATTCTTCCTCCATCGTCCATCAATTTCTCCATCAAATGTTGAACAGTTGAAGACTCGATTCTTCCTCCATCAAAGATACTTCAGTGTTCAAGCTTTGAGTTCAATGAAGAATTTAATTTAATTAATAAAATTTAATTTTCGAGTTCGAGCTTGAGTAGCTCGAATTGTCATCGAGTCGAGTTCGAGTATAAATTTTGGTGCTCGATCGAGTTCGAGTATTTATAATGTACTTCGAGTCGAGTTCGAGTAGTATGGTACTTGGCTCAACTCGACTCGATTACACCCCTAATCGTATGTGTCAAGAAGAGGTTGAATCGACAACTCACTTATTTTTACATTTTCAAGGGGTGACTAGTATTTAGAGCCTTTTGTGGAGTATTACTAGAATCCATTGAGTGATGCCTGAATCTTTAGGTAGTTGTTGGGAAGTTTGGATTGATGCAGCTGATATGACAAACCTACATATTTAGGTTACCATGCCAATTATTCTTTGGTGGACTATCTGGTTAGAGAGAAATCGTCGAACTTTCAATTATCATAGTCGTCCGATGCGTATCATTCATAATACTATATTATTATGATACTTTCTAAAATTTGTTTAGGAAAGCCAGTAGAGTCTGTTGGGGAGTTAATTGTTCTTCTCGAAAATTTATGAGCTCGATAATTTTTTAAGTATTATTTTTTCTTATTTTCTTATTTTCTTATTTCATGTCATTCTTTATTTTTGTAGTTAAACAATTTTTTTCATTTTTAATATACACGAACTTTAAAAAAAATATATATATATATATAGATATACAAGTGTAATTTAAAATATGTGATTAGTTTAAATAGACTTGAAATTGAGTAAACTTCAAGAGCCACTGTCTTAATATATTCCTTTTATTAATTACTACCATCAAATTTTAAACTTCAAAACCACAGTCTTAATATATTCCTTTTATTAATTACTACCATCAAATTTGTATAATTTATCTCACAAATTATCTTTTACAACAATCCAATTTGACTTCTCCTTAGGTTTGATAGAGCAATTATTGCTCATTTTAAATTTAGTCAATCTTTTTATATAATAACTGGCATGCAGCCCAAGCATTTGCACGACTAATATTATAAAAATCGAGAAAAAAATTACTGTAAAAATGTGATAGAATTTTATTTTACTCTCACATATATATTAAAATTAACCACAATTTTCGACCCTGTAATCCGAACATTTTGAAAAGTAAGCATAATTATATATAGAGAGATTAATTAGTTAAAAAATTGAACTTATATTTTTAAAACATCACGCGTTCATCAAATTTAGTGTTGAATTTAAAATATAAAGTCATATTAGCCTAATTGGTTAAGGGTTGTACTTGTTTTGTTAGGTTGCGAGTTCGAAACATACATATGACATTTTTAATTTTATTTTAAACCGTTTTAAGTTTATGTGTGGGTCAACCCACAATCCGACCCAATTATCCATTTACTCTCGCATATATATCCAAATTAACCACAACTCTCGACCCGACAATTCAGACAATTTAAAAATCAAGCATCATTTTATATATAGAGATTAGTTAGTTAAAAAGTTGAACTTATATTGTTAAACGTTCCGCATTCATCAAATTTAGTTTTGAATTTAAAATATAAAGTATTATTAGCCTATTTGGTTAAATAGTTGTATTTGTTTTTGTTAGGTTGCTTGTTCGAAACATACATATAACATTTTTTATTTTATTTTTAATCATTTTAAGTTTATGGGCAGATCAACCCACAATCCGACCCAAATATTCATTTACTCTCACAATATATCCAAATTAACCACAACTCTCGACTCGACAATCTGGACACTTTAAAAATTAAGCATTATATATATATAGATATGAAATTGTGAATTTTGTGGGTTAGTGCGCTAAAATTAATAGTTCATATTGATTATTTTTTATTATAAATATTTGAACATTGTTTTAGATATGTTTTATTAAATATATGCAAAATATTGTATAATAATTTATTACTATTATTTTGATAGATTTTTACCATTAGATTGTGAAACTCTTCATTTAGTAGATCAAGTAACTTAGTTTTATTGTTTTGAAAGATATGAAAAGAGTGGTAATCTTATCAATTTAGTAGTTGAATTTATAAATTTGTTGTATTTAATTTTAAGTTTCTGTAATGCCAAAAATCGACCCTTCCCGAGAAGGGGTTTCGTTATTTGATGGTCGCGTCCCATAACTCGTCTTCCTTTTGAGTCTCGTGTGAGACCGTGAAGCAAAATGGTAGATTTGACTAGAGTGCATTTAAAAATATCGATTTTGACTAGTTTTGATTTGTTTAGAGTCGCCACATAATTTACTACTCGAGAAATTAGGAAAGAGAAAAAACATTTTGCATGTTCAAATGCATTTTAAAAATTATGTTTCAGTTCGGTAATTGGTTACACGTGAGAAAGGGCTCTTACGTTATGTCTCACGTGTTTATCACATTACCGTATTTATTTTAAATTTTTGACCATTTAAAAAAATATTATTCTCCGTCTTATTTATTTTCAATCCTAAAGAATGTGTATATCTTAAACTTTGTCTAATTTTGTATTATTCTGTTCCAAGAGATATCTTTATTTTTGATAGATCAATTATTGCTATTTTAAATTTAGTCAATCTTTTATATAATAATATAAAATTGTAAATTTTATGAGTTAGTGCGGCAAAAATAATAGTTCATATTGATTGTTTTTTATTATAAATAATTGAACATTGATTTAGATAATTTATTATTATTTTTTTTTTCAAAATATTGTCCTAATAACTTACTTTATTACTATTATTTTGATAGATTTTTACCATTAGACTGTGAAGTTCTTCATTTAGTAGATCAACTAACTCAGTTTTATTGTTTTGAAAAATATGAAATAGAGTATTCACATTAAATTTATTTCAGAGTTTTATTGTAATATTATCAAATTAGTAGTTGGATGTCTCACATGCCTGTCATATGATAGTCTTTATTTTAAACTTTTGATCATTTAAAATAATATTAATCTACATCTTATTTATTTATCCAATTTTAAGAAATGCGTCTAAAAGAAATCCAAACTTAAACATGTGTCTAATTTTATAACATTATATTCCTAGAGCATGTGTTTATGTCATATTACAATAATAAAAAAGAATTAAATTCAAACTTACCTATAAAAATATGTCAAAGAGACAACATACAATTCCAAATATTTATATTAAATTCTTAATTTATTTTTATATAATATTCTATTGCAGTTCTATCATATATATATATATATATATATATAAATTATATATGATTTCATTATCTATATCTCTTCAACCTCACTCCACCTACACATTATTATATTTTCATAATTACGCTATTTAGCATTGACCATCATCCATTATGCATCACGTTTACATTAATCTCACATGTAGTCACATTTAGTTCACATTACATCTCACATTACATGTAGTCATTATTATATTATATATCACCATACACCTTTTATGCATATTATTTGTTTCTATTTGTTTAATTATAAAAAACAATATATTTTTTTATTTTCCTATTTGTGTGGACGACACTCATTTTTGTTTAGCTCAAGTTAATTTTGAAATTAAATAAAGTTAAGGGGTAGTTAGCTCAAGTTATCAAAACACAAAATTTTATCATACTTAATATATTTATATCATTCTAAGTAATAAAACATTTTTTTTAAAGAAAAACGTTTATATATATATTTATATATATATATATATATATATATATATATATATATATATATTTATATATATATATATAATAATAATAATAATAATAATATTTAAATTTAAAGTTTTCATATTACCGGACACATATATTTATGTGAGACAAAAGAATATTTTGGTCAAATTTTATTATAAATTAATGATTATGGGTATAAGTTATATCAAAGTCTTTTATTTAATTATTTTTTATTTAATAATATATATATATATATTAAAATTTAATGAATGCATAATTAATTATTAAATTTTAAAAAGTAGGATACGAAATATTTATCTTTTTAACTCTATTTATTTTATAATATATATAACAATATATTTAATTTTTTATTATTATTTGTCACTTTTATGTATATATATTTATATATGAATGAATTATTATTATACGTTGATATTGTTTTAATAAATTTTGAATTATTAATTTTATTTATTATTTATATTATAAATAAAAAAGGTGACAACTAATAATTATTTTTATTTAAATAGGTTGTTATATATATATATATATATATATATATATATATATATATATATATATATATATATATATATTATATAAAATAATTAATATAAATAGAATTATATATATATATTTATATATTTATAAGTGACAAATAAACTTTTTTATTTATTTAAATATATTGTTATATATATATAATATATAATTATATATATATATATTATAAAATAATTAATATAAATAGAATTATATATTATTTTTAAAATTTAATAATTAATTATGTATTCATTAATTTTTAATATATATTATAAAATAATTAATATAAATAGAATTATTATTATTATATATATATATATAACTATTTATTAAACACAAAAATCTATTTTAAATAAAAAATTTTAAATATATATTTAAAAAAGATTTCAAATATTAATGTATCTAATAAATGTAATAAATGTGAGGATAATTAAAATAATAATATAAAAAGATGACAAATAATAAATTTTATTTTATTTAAATAGATTGTTATATATATATATATATATATAATATAATTATATATATTATAAAATAATTAATACAAATAGAATTATATATATATATATATATTATATCTTAGTAAAAAAGTAATAAATGCATAATTTATCCTCACTTCAACTAAGATTTAATATATATATATGGTTAAAATTGTGGTTGGGTAAATGACATTCACAATATAAGAGGAGATGGTTTATTGTTTGTTGATTTGACCGAAGTGAAAATTAACGTCACAAGATTATAAGTCAATTGATGTGGATAAAATATGAAATGAGATGGCTAGTTAGTCGAAGTGAGTATGTCACACGATGAGAGGTCGATTGGGAATTAGTGGGCCAAAGCGAGGGTAAAAGAAATTGGTAATGTACCAAAGTGAAAGTTTAAGGTCACGATATGAGATGTCCGATTAGGGTGGATAAATGTGAAATGAGAGTGAGAATAAGTAAGTCGGGTTGTTTATTGTAAAATATGTGAGGAGATGAATTGTTTGATCAAAATAAAAGTAAAGTGTCGAGATGAGAGGTCGATTGAGATTAGTGAGATAAAAATGTGGAAAGAGATAATTATGGTTAATTGATGTAAGTAAGGTCATGCTATAAGAGGTCGATTGGGGAATTGATGAGTCAAAGTGAGGGTAAAAGACATTAGTAACGTTGGAGATGGTTGATTTCATCGAAATCGAAATGAAATTGTGTAAGGTCACACAATATGATAGGTTGATTAGGGTGTGGATAAATGTGGAATGGGATAGTTAGTTATTCAAAGTGAGGATAAAAAAACCAGGTTGTATATTGTAAAATATGTGAGGAGATGGGTCACGAGATAAGAGGCCAGTTGGGGATTGGTGACTAAAGTGAAGAGTAAGA